>NC_133334.1:166761491-166946491 GCF_042186555.1 Aquarana catesbeiana | reverse complement strand
ATTTACAGTTAGTGTAGTGTGTCCTCTGCACAATGTGCACCTAAAACTACCTGAAGAAAATGAGTGTTCTTCTGATCCTATTAGTACTGTACCGCAGGCAGCTGTAGTATTTACAAGTTAGTTTAGTGTGTCCTCCGAACAGTGTGCACCTAAAGCTACCTAAACAAAATTAGTGGTGTTCTTCTGATCCTATTAGTACAGTACCGCAGGCAGCTGCAGTATTTACAAGTTAGTGTAGTGCATCCTCTGCACAGTGTGCACCTAAATCTACCTGAAGAAAATTAGTGGTGTTCTTCTGATCCTATTAGTACAGTACCACAGGCAGCTGTAGTATTTACAAGTTAGTGTAGTACGTCCTCTGCACAGTGTGCACCTAAAGCTACCTGAAGAAAATTAGTGGTGTTCTTCTGATCCTATTAGTACAGTACCACAGGCAGCTGCAGTATTTACAAGTTAGTGTAGTGCGTCCTCTGCACAGTGTGCACCTAAAGCTACCTAAACAAAATTAGTGGTGTTCTTCTGATCCTATTAATACCACAGGCAGGCAGCTACAGTATTTACAGTTAGTGTAGTGCGTCCTCTGCACAGTGTGCACCTAAAGCTACCTGGAGACAATTGCTGTTGTGCTCCTATTAATACCACAGGCAGGCAGCTACAGTATTTACAGTTAGTGTACTGTGTCCTCTGCACAGTGTGCACCTAAAGCTACCTGAATAAAATTGGTGGTGTTCTGCTCTTATTATTACCACAGGCAGGCAGCTACAGTATTTACAGTTAGTGCACTGTGTCCTCTGCACAGTGTGCACCTAAAGCTACCTGAAGAAAATTAGTGGTATTCTTCTGATCCTATTAGTACAGTACCACAGGCAGCTGTAGTATTTATAAGTTAATGTAGTGTGTCCTCTGCACAGTGTGCACCTAAAGCTACCTGAAGAAAATTAGTGGTGTTCTTCTGATCCTATTAGTACAGCACCACAGGCAGCTGTAGTATTTACAAGTTAGTGTAGTGCGTCCTCTGCACAGTATGCACCTAAAGCTACCTGAAGAAAATTAGTGGTGTTCTTCTGATCCTATTAATACCACAGGCAGGCAGCTACAGTATTTACAGTTAGTGTAGTGCGTCCTCTGCACAGTGTGCACCTAAAGCTACCTGGAGACAATTGCTGGTGTTCTCATACTAATAATACTACAGGCAGGCAGTTGATTCTGCTAGCTGCAGTATCAGTATATATATACATCCCAGCTTTGTGTAGCTACATTTCACTGCAGGCCATTAGTATGTCTGGAAGGCCAACAAGGAGAGGCAGACAGTCACAAACCAATAAAAGAGGGCAAGCAGGCTCTGTGACAAGAGGCAACAGTGCTGGTCATGGAGACGGTGCATCCTTATCAGCACGTGGCCGTGGGACACACTTGTCCTTTTTTTCGGCAGCTGGCCGTGTTGAGCTGCAACATGCAGAAGACTTGGTAGAGTGGATGACCAAGCCGTCCTCATCCTCCTCATCCTCTCTCACCCAGGCTCAGGGTATTTTGTCTGGCAAAGCAGCTGCCAACGCGGCCTCTTCCCTCGGCTCAATGGCATCAGTCACTCCTTCCCTAGCCCCACCATGTCCTCCTGAGGAGTCCCCCGAACTGTTTGACCACAGTGTTGGGTACATGCTGCAGGAGGATGCCCAGCATTTTGAAGGCTCTGATGATGGTACCCAGCTAGAGGAAGGCAGTAACGTGAGCCCAGAGAGAGGGTGCCCAAGAAGGACAGCAAACTGGCAGTCATGTTCCCCCAGCTGCAGCATACTGCCAGCTTTGCTCCAGTGATGAGGAGGGTGGGGATGATGAGGTCGCTGACTCCACGTGGGTGTCTGATAGGAGAGAGGAGGCACATCACCAACGAGGCAGGATGCCCTCCAGGGGCCAGCTTAAAGGCAGCACACTGACTGCATCACACCGCAGAGCTCCGCATATGCAGGGCGCTGCTGTCTCTGCGCGTTATTCCAAAAGTTCTTTGGTGTGGGCCTTTTTTGAGACGAGTGCATCAGATCCCACCGCTGCTATTTGCAACATATGTCTCAAGCGTATCTCTTGTGGCCAAAATCTCCCGCTTGGGCACCACATACTTGACCAGACATATGTTGACCTGCCATGCAGTTCGTTGGCAAGTGTACCTAAAAGACCCACACCAAAGAACAAAGAGGACCTCTCCTTGCTCCTCATCAGCTGGGATCTCCAACCCGACTATACCTTCAGTCCTCTCTGAGACTTGCACTGAGAGGAATAATGGTGTAGAATTAGGTGTGTCACAGCCAAGTACTTGGGGGCAATCTGCTATTGGTACACCAACGTCAGATTGTACCAGGCAAATTTCCCTGCCCCAGCTGCTGCACCGCCGAAAGAAGTTCACTCCCAGCCATCCACATGCCCAGCGCTTGAATGCTAGCTTGGCTAAATTGCTAGCACTTCAACTGCTGCCTTTTCAGTTGGTAGACTCTGCCCCCTTCCATGAGTTTGTGGAATGTGCGGTACCTCAGTGGCAGGTACCCAAACGCCACTTTTTCTCACGGAAGGTGATTCCGGCTCTCTACCGGCATGTGGAAGGCAATGTCTTGGCCTCGCTGGACAGGGCGGTCAGCGGTAAGGTGCATATTACCGCTGACTCATGGTCCAGCAGGCATGGACAGGGACATTACCTATCTTTCACAGCACACTGGGTGACTCTTCTGGCAGCTGGGAAGAATGCAGGACAGGGTGCAGTAGTGTTGGAGGTTGTTCTGCCACCATGCCTCCAAAATACTACTAGTGCTGATTCTGCCACACCTCTCTCCTCCACCCCCTCCTCTTCTTCTTCCTCCATGGCCTCTTCCTGTGCTGATTTGACTTTGGAACCAGCGGTGTTCTGTAGGCGTTCAAGGGGCTACGCAAGCACGCAGGCCAAAAGATGCCATGTGGTGCTTAAGCTGGTGTGCTTGGGGGACAGGAGCCACACTGGGGCAGAGATTCTGTCAGCTCTGCAGGGGCAGGTTCAGAGGTGGTTGATGCCACGCCAGCTTAAGGCAGGTATGGTGGTTTGCAACAATGGCACCAACCTCCTCTCCGCCCTCCGACAGGGACAACTGACCCATGTGCCCTGTTTGGCTCATGTCCTTAACTTGGTGGTGCAGCGGTTCTTGGGCAGGTACCCGGGCTTGCAGGATGTCCTGAGGCAAGCCAGGAAAGTCTGTGTGCATTTCCGCAGGTCATATAATGCCAGTGCACGGCTGGCTGACCTCCAAAAGGAATTTAACCTGCCCAAGAACTGCCTAATCTGTGACTTGCCCACCAGGTGGAACTCAACATGGCTATGCTGCAGCGGCTGCACACGCAGCAGAGGGCCATCAATGAGTACTTGTGCGACTATGGCACCAGGACAGGGTCAGGGGAGGTAGCTTGTTTTTTCTTCCCCACGCCAGTGGGCCATGATCAGGGATGCATGCACTGTCCTATCACCATTTGAGGAGGCCAGGAGGATGGTGAGCAGTGACAGTGCATGCATCAGTGACACTGTCCCCCTTGTCCACCTGTTGGAGCACACGCTGCGTTGAATAATGGACAGGGCACTTGAGGCAGAACAGAGGCAGGAAGAGGAGGACTTCCTTAGCTCTCAAGGCCCCCTTCATCCAGACAGCGTTCCTGCGTGCCCGCCGATCACACAGGAAGAGGAGGAGGAGGAGGAGGAGGAGGAAGAAGAGGAGGATTGTGTCAGCATGGAGGTGGAGCCTGGTACTCAGCATCAGCAGCAGTCTTTAAGGGATCATTTACAGTCCCAAAAAACCCATGGACTTGTACGTGGCTGGGAGGAGGTGGCTGCGGATCATATCATCCTTAGTGACCCAGAGGGCTCTGGACCAAATGCCTCAGCAAACCTATGCTGCATGGCCTCCCTGATCCTGCAAAGCCTGCGGAAGGATCCTCGTACTCGTGGTATCAAGGAGAGGGATCAATACTGGCTGGCAACCCTCCTTGATCCACTTTACAAGGGTAAGCTTGCAGACCTTATCTTGCTGTCACAGAGGGAGCAGAGGATGAAACATCTTTGGGAGGCCTTGCAGAAAGGTCTGTGCAATGCGTTCCCAGAGACTGGGAGGTTACAAACTCCTGTTCCTGTACTACGTGTTGCTGAGGCTTCGGCCAGTCAAAGAAGGAGCGGTGGAGAAGGTGGCCGTCTGACCGATGCGTTCAGACAATTTTTTAGTCCGCAGCCCCAAGGTATGATCGGTTCCAGCAACCATCGCCAGCGTCTGTTTTACATGGTGCAGGAATACCTAGGGGCAAGATCTGACTTGGACACCTTTCCCACCGAAAATCCTCTGGGTTACTGGGTCTTGAGGATGGATCACTGGCCAGAGCTTGCACAGTATGCAATTGAGCTACTGGCCTGCCCTGCATCCAGCGTTCTTTCGGAACGCACATTCAGTGCTACTGGAGGTTTTGTAACCGATCACAGGGATCACCTGTCCACCGACTCGGTCGATCGACTGACCTTCATAAAAATGAATCAGTCTTGGATCACCACCAGCTACCAAGCACCTGATGCTGATGTAACCGAATAATTTTTTTTGAAATGTCAGATCCCTTCAAGACTGCCTATGCTGATGCTGAGTGACTATCCTGTTATGCTGAGTGACTATCCTCTTCCTCCTCAATGATCATGCTGATAGCTTGTAAGAATATTTATGGTTCTGGGTGCTGCCACCAGTGGGCCCAATTTTTCAGCCCCTGTTTAATGGGGGCGTGTAATTACAATTTTTGATGCAATATTGTGCAGAAGGGCTCATTCCTGCGCTCCAACTAGAGTATCTGTGAGGGGTTGCAGTTTTGTGGCACCAGTGCCTAAGGCCCAATTTTTCTGCCCCTGTTCAACAGGGGCGTGTAATTACAATTCTTCATCTAATATTTCACAGCAGTGCCCGTTTCTGCTCCCACCAAGAGTAACTGTGAGGACTTAGTGTTGTGGCACCAGCACCACCACCACCAAAGGCCCAATTTTTCTGCCCCTGTTCAACAGGTGCATGTAATTACAATTCTTGATCTAATATTTCACAGCAGGGCCCGTTCCAGCTCCCACTAAGAGTAACTGTGAGGACTTACAGTGTTGTGGCAACACCAACACCTAAGGCCCCAATTTCTGCAGAGTATATAGGGCAGGCCCCTACTTTCAAACATCCAACTTACAAACGACTCCTACTTACAAACGGAAGGAGACAACAGGAAGTGAGATGAAATCTACCCCTAGGAAGGGAAATTCTCTCCTGTAAGAGTTAATATGGGAAAAACGTGTCTCCTTTCCACTGATGCTTTATCACCAATCCTTGTTTCATAAACACAAGAATAAGGGGGTGGAGCCGTGGTTGCAGTTGCTGCTACTGTCAACTCCCGTCTCGACCCCCCAGGAAGAGAGAGGGGTGGGACTATTGCGGTGTCAAAGGGAATCGCGTTTCCGGACCCGGAGACACAAGCAGCCAATTGGGCAAACATATGTCCGCCGTAAACAGGAGAATCGGGACCCAGCAACCACCACCGACGCCTGGAGGAGGGAGGAGAATGTCCTTTTACAGCAACGCTTACAACAATTATGACAAAAAAAAAAATTATTATAACAAGGAATAATAAAGAACAACAAAGCAAATACATGTGGATACAAAACATCATAATTACACATGTCACCTGGGAGAAAAAAGGTTTATCCCAACAACATTAAGGAAAGTCACAAGTAGAGACACATGATAAGTAAACCATCCTATGATGAAATAAAGGACTCATACGGGAGGGGGAAAGGGGAAAGGGGAAAAAAAGGGGGGGGGGGGGGAGAGGAACGGAAGAGGAGGGAGGGAGTGCCAGAACGGCATATGTATATGTTAAAGCTATCTCATATCATGTTGTAGATATGGTTCTCCTGAAGAAGCGGTGTTAACCGCGAAACCGGTCGAGAATTAAGCTGTACATACAATTTTCATCTTCAACTCTGCGGAATCCACTTGTTTAGATTGGGTGGTATTTCCTTGTTTTATTTTTATATGTAGTGTTGTTGTCTGTAATTGCAACCATAATTGCATTGTATACTTATTCTTTTAAAAAAATATTTTTCGATTAAAAGTGATTTTTTATACTACAATCTTAATTTATTTTTCATATTCATCACTGCATCGAGTACCGCAATAGTCCCACCCCTCCCTCTTCCTGGGGGGGTCAAGACGGGAGTTGACAGTAGCAGCAACTGCAACCACGGCTCCACCCCCTTATTCTTGTGTTTATGATATTTGGGGATGATGGTACTTATAACTATTTAAATACCTATTGTAATGTAGGCCGCATTGATTATACAATCCTTATTTCACTAAAAACCCCAAATTGTCAAAAAACATTTGTCATTTGGACAGAAAGTGAGGTAAAATCTTCTGAAGAGGTGCACAGACAGCAAAACAAATGTCACAGGGGTGATAACCCTTCCCTATGTTTTCCAAAAAGCTTAAAAATCGCTTTTTTGGCTGGAGCTACACTTTAAAAATGTACCAGTTCAAAATTACAAACAGATTCTACTTTACAACAAACCTACAGTCCCTGTCTTGTTTGCACCGCCTGTATACTGCTGTTCAGAGGGCCTGGGGCCCCACGCCTTTCCTTTTTTTAATTTGGTTGCGGGGTTCCCCTTAATATCCATACAAGACCCAAAGGGCCTGGTAATGGACTGGGGGGGGGAGTACCCATGCCGTTTGTCTCACTGATTTTCATCCATATTGCTAGGACCGGACATTACATCAAAGCCGTAAGCAGTTTTAAATGACTTTTATTACTTAAAAAATGTCATTTTGTGCAGGGACTGTTCTAAGCACGGCAAACGCGCGCCACTTTACAGGCATACTATAGACTCCCCCCAGGTATGATATTTAAAGGAATATTTCACTTTTTTTTTTCACTTTAAGCATCATTAAAATCACTGCTCCTGAAAAAACGGCCGTTTTTAAAACTTTCTTTTGCATTGATACATGTCCCCTGGGGCAGGACCCGGGTCCCCAAACCCTTTTTAGGACAATACCATGCAAATTAGCCTCTAAAATTAGCACTTTTGATTTCGATCATTTGAGTCCCCTAGACTTCAATGGGGTTCTAACGTTCGTGTGAATTTTCGGTCCGTTCGCAGGTTCTGGTGCGAACCGAACCGGGGGGTATTCGGCTCATCCCTAATTATCACACAATCCTTATTAAAAAAAAAAAACCTCTTCATATTAAATTTTTTTTTGCAAAAGAGCTGAACATGAGTATTAACCCTATAATTCAGTGGTTTCACATTGGTTAACATATGCTGACTAGGGATGAGCTTCGAGTTCGAGTCAAACTCAGTTCTCCGAACAGCAAATAATTTGGGATGTTCGCGGCAAATTCGAAAACCGCGGAACACCCTTTAAAAGTCTATGGGAGAAATCAAGAGTGCTAATTTTAAAGGCTTATATGCATGGTATTGTCATAAAAAGTGTTTGGGGACTTGGGTCCTGCCCCAGGGGACATGGATCAATGCAAAAAAAAGTTTTAAAAACAGCCGCTTTTTCGGGAGCAGTGATTTTAATAATGCTTAAAGTGAAACAATAAAAGTGTAATATCCCTTTAAATTTCGTACCTGGGGGTGTCTATAGTATGCCTGTAAAGGGGCGCATGTTTCCCGGTCCGACAATACACATAAAAGTTCATTGATAAAAACGGCATGGGAATTCCCCACAGGGGAACCCCGAACCAAAATGAAAAAAAAAAATGACGTGGGGGGTCCCCCTAAATTCCATACCAGGCCCTTCAGGTCTGGTATGGATATTAAGGGGAACCCCAGCCAAAATTTTTATTAAAAATGGCGTGGGGTCCCCCCCAAAGAGAGATCCCCCCACCTCCTGAACCGTACCAGGCGACATGCCCTTAACATTGGGAGGGTGCTTTGGGGTAGCCCCCCAAAACACCTTGTCCCCATGTTGATGGGGACAATGGCCTCAACCTTACAAGTCTTGCTCGGTGGTTGTGGGGGTCTGCGGGCGGGGGGCTTATTGGAATCTGGAAGCCCCCTTTAACAAGGGGACCCCCAGATCCCGGCCCTCCCCCCTGTGTACAATGGTAAGGGGGTACAAAAGTACCCCTACCATTTCACAAAAAAGTGCCAAAAATGTTAAAAATGACAAGAGACAGTTTTTGACAATTCCTTCATTTAAATGCTGCTTCTTTCTTCTATCTTCTTTCTTCTTTCTTCTATCTTCTATTTTCTTTCTTCTATCTTCTTTCTTCTATCTTCTATCTTCCTTCGGTTTCTTCCTCCATCTTCTTCTTCTTCTTCTTCTTCTTCCCATCGACATGGGTTTTCCAAAATTCAATACCAAACCCTTCAGGTTAATTTTTATTTATCTTTTCCTCAGTCTTCACGAGGGAATTGGAGGGCTTCAGTAACCAAAACTGCAGTGTTTATCCTCATGACACAAGAAGCACCGCCATGGTTAACAGAAGACAGAATTAAAATTGGACTTGGGAAACGTAACATTAATAAATCGCCGGGACCAGATGGCTTGCACCCGAGAGTACTTAGGGAACTCAGCCAAGTAATTGCCAGACCATTGTTCATAATTTTTACTGACAGCCTACTGACTGGAATGGTACCAGCTGAAAAGCCAATGTAGCACCAATATTTAAAAAGGGTCCTGTCACGGGCATGGCCAGAGCGGAGGCTGTTGGAGAGGACTGTGTGCAAGCCTGTTGCCCACCGATTATGGGCCCTAGCATTTGAGGTGAATGAGAAATCCAGTCTGAACTGTATTAATCGGACTCAGTCATGTATATATTGTATGGGGACTCCTTACTGTATATTTGTGTCCCTGAAGAGGGAGGGGGGATTCCTCCAGCAGCCCCCTGCTGATAAGACTGATTCATTCTGCTGGGACACATCCTGTGAGGAGATGCTGGTGTTATCAACATGTGTTTATGTTAATTGAGAGAGCTGATCACATTAGCCACCAGCCCTGGCTAATAGACGAATGGTCTAGGCTGAGGAGGGGGGAGATTGTTGTTTGTATTGTTAATTGTATTAATGTGTGAAGCCCGGTGCCCACAAGACTGTCATCTGGTCTGGGTACATTTTGTAGTAAATTAGGTCATGTTAATTAGGTTAGCTTTGAGTCATCCCTGATATAAAAAGGTCTGTGAGATCTCAAAATAAAGGCTGTTCTGATGTACTCCAAGACTGGTGTTGTCTAGTTCTTGGGGTTTCTATAGCCAGATCCATTGGACTCGTGTTCCAGAACTTAGGAAGCGGTATACAGACGGAAGCACTCAAGCGGAGTGTGGGGCGTTCCGTGACATTGGTGGCAGCGGTGGGATAGCTTCCTGAAGTCTGAAGTCTGGGACATCCAAACCTCCAACTGGATCCAAGATCAGCATAGCAGACTTCAGTCACCCCAGCGGAGATATGGACCTGGCATCAGAATTCCCGGGGCTGCTGCGGATCATCCTTTCAACGTACACCAGGACTGTGTCTGAGGATGAATACCTGGAGCTCAGGCAGCTGATTCGGGTGGAGCTCTGGATTGCAGCCCTCCGTCTCGCTGGTATAAAACAGGGCAAGTGCTTTCCAACCCAAGAGCAACGGGCCAGTGACCAACGGGCATTGCGGATGGCATTCCTGGGAGAGCAGCCCCAGGAGCAATGGGTGACTGAGTTGGACAGGTTGGTCCAGCAGGAGATAGAGCTGGACAATCGTTATCGGGCTCTGCAATGGCACGCAGAGGAGGGATATTTAGGGGAGACAACAGAATGCTCTCCGGAGGGATATGACTTTGGCGGCCCTGGATTGCTGTGGGAGAACCTTACAGATCTTTTTATGTTTGGCGATGAGGGGGAACCTGACCTTGAGGACATGAGGGACTATAGAGAGTCTATGCTCGGTCTTGCAGGGGTCTCAGAGCTCAAACCTGATCTGGACCATTTGCTAAGGAAGGAACAGCATCTGGAAAGGGCATACAGGAAACTGCTAGAACAAGTTCAGCAGCATGCCAGAGAATCGGCAGTGGAAAATCCGGAGATTGCCGTCCCCAAACCTGAAGTGCTGACAACAGGGCAGAGCTCTGCTAACCTCTGTCCAGAAATGATAACATCTTCTGGGTTCCATGGACAGGAGATGGTGAACCCCTATTCCCCGACATCAGTTGCAGAGACATGGGATTTGATAGACTTTTCTGCTGAGGAAGAACAACCTGATGAGCCTCCAGCAGAAGAGCTGCTATCAGGGCCAAAGTTCACTGTGTTCTGCCCAGCACCAACAGTGGCTTCGGCCTTCCTGAGAGAAGAGGTAGTCGGCCTTTCTCCCACAACACTGACAGGGACATGTGATTTTCTGCCAGCAGCATCTATGGAGTTAAAACAAACTTCTCCAGCTGAAGATCTGGTAACTGAACAGAGGGTCCAAGACCTCTGTCCCACACTTTTACCACTTCCAGAGACTGGGGATTTAATAGACATTTCTGTAGAGGAGGAACCACCTAGCAAACCCCCAGCAGAAGTGCTGGCAACCGGACAGAGGGTCCAAGACCTCTGCCCCACACCTGCAGCAATTGTGGAGGCTCAGGGTGAGAAGATGGCAATCACTTCCCAGCAGCAGATACAGGGGGAGAAGGGAGAGGAGGTGTGTGTTGTCCCTCCCCAACAGTTGGCCAGGGTGGAGGAAGTGGGCTTTCCTCCCCAGCAAAGATCCGTGTACCTGGGAGACAGTACCATCGACATGTCGTCCCAGCAGCCAGATGAGGGAATGGAAAAGGAAGCAGCCGGCTCACCTCCCCAATGGCAGCTACACAGTTTGGGAGTGGAGGAAGCCAGCTGCCTGCCCCAACAGTTAGCTGGAGCAGAGGATGCGGAGTCCCCAGCAGAAGTGCTGGCAACAGGGCAGAGTGCTACCAACCTCTGCCCAGCACCGGCAACAACTACAGAGTTCCAGGGAGGCGGGGCAGTCGGCCTCCCTCTCCAACAGTTAGCCGGAACAGATGGTGTGGGGTTTCCAGCAGAAGGGCTGGCAACAGGGCCGAGGACTGCTGGACTCTGCCCTCAACTAACAGAGGATGGATTTCCTGTGAAGGTGGATGGAACTTCAGTCTCCACCTGTATACCCCAGGGATGCTGGGCAGTGGGCCCAGATCCCCAACAGCATGACAGAGTGAGCCCAGTCACCCTGTCTTCTCTCCAGCGGCAGATATGTTCTCTGAGAGAGGCAGAGGATGGCTGGGTGAGTAATGCACTGTTTGGGATAATTTGTTTGGGGTACTGTGTGGGTACAGGCAGTAGAGGACTGGAGCTGTTTACTAACTTCGGAGTCAACCCGTCTGGGGTCTCCTCCTGTGTTAGTCTCCTGCCGAAAGGGGAGAAATGTCACGGGCATGGCCAGAGCGGAGGCTGTTGGAGAGGACTGTGTGCAAGCCTGTTGCCCACCGATTATGGGCCCTAGCATTTGAGGTGAATGAGAAATCCAGTCTGAACTGTATTAATCGGACTCAGTCATGTATATATTGTATGGGGACTCCTTACTGTATATTTGTGTCCCTGAAGAGGGAGGGGGGATTCCTCCAGCAGCCCCCTGCTGATAAGACTGATTCATTCTGCTGGGACACATCCTGTGAGGAGATGCTGGTGTTATCAACATGTGTTTATGTTAATTGAGAGAGCTGATCACATTAGCCACCAGCCCTGGCTAATAGACGAATGGTCTAGGCTGAGGAGGGGGGAGATTGTTGTTTGTATTGTTAATTGTATTAATGTGTGAAGCCCGGTGCCCACAAGACTGTCATCTGGTCTGGGTACATTTTGTAGTAAATTAGGTCATGTTAATTAGGTTAGCTTTGAGTCATCCCTGATATAAAAAGGTCTGTGAGATCTCAAAATAAAGGCAGTTCTGATGTACTCCAAGACTGGTGTTGTCTAGTTCTTGGGGTTTCTATAGCCAGATCCATTGGACTCGTGTTCCAGAACTTAGGAAGCGGTATACAGACGGAAGCACTCAAGCGGAGTGTGGGGCGTTCCGTGACAGGTCCAAAATACATCCCTGGGATTTACAGACCAGTTAGCCTAACATCAATAGTATGTAAACTCTTGGAGGGGATGATAAGGGACTATATACAAGATTTTAGTAATGAGAACAGTATCATAAGCAGTAATCAGCATGGATTCATGAAGAATCGTTCTTGCCAAACCAATCTATTAACCTTCTATGAGGAGGTGAGTTGCCATCTAGATAAAGGAAGGCCCATAGATGTGGTGTATCTGGATTTTGCAAAAGCATTTGACACAACCCCCTTAAAGCTTTACTGTACAAAATAAGGTCAGTTGGCCGTGGACCATAGGGTTGAGTACATGGATTGAAAACTGGCTTCAAGGGCGAGTTCAGAGGGTGGTGATAAATGGATAAATGGGGAGTACTCGGAATGGTCAGAGGTGGGTAGTGGGGTCCCCCAGGGTTCTGTACTGGGACCAATCCTGTTCAATTTGTTCATAAATGACCTGGAGGATGGGGTAAACAGTTCAATCTCTGTATTTGTATACTAATCTAAGCAGGGCAATAACTTCTCCGCAGGATGTGGAAACCTTGCAAAAAGATCTGACCAAATTAATGGAGTGGACAACTACATGGCAAATGAGGTTCAATGTAGAAAAATGTAAAATAATGCATTTGGGTGGCAAAAATATGAATGCAATCTATACACTGGGGGGAGAACCTCTGGGGGAATCTAGGATGGACAAGGACCTGGGGGTCCTAGTAGATGATAGGCTCAGCAATGGCATGCAATGCCAAGCTGCTGCTAACAAAGCAAACAGAATATTGGCATGCAATAAAAAGGGGATTAATTCTGGAGATAAAACGATAATTCTCCCGCACCTAGAGTATTGTAACGAGCCCCTTTGCTCGCTCTGTTCCACTCTCCCGACACTCCTTTGCAGCTATTGAATCAGATTGCAACGTCTGATGGTTCGGTCATCCGATGCTCCGGGACTAGAACTACAGCTCTGTGCCGTTCTAGTCCAGTTGTGATAGCTCAGAACAAACACCAGGCAGGCTGTATGTAAGTTCAAACATGAATCTCTTTTATTGCAAAATACAGGCTTTTATACACTAAAAGTGGAGGTGCAGACCTCCTGCTCATATTACTCTAACAATACAGCTGTAACCTAATTAACCTAATTAACATATGCTAATTAACTAATCCCTTTAGACAGCCTAGATGACTCAGACATGACCGTTAGGCCAGACTGGCCGTCTTGTAGTTCAGAAAATCCAATCAACATTATCACAATCAACATAGACTCTTCTTCACACAATAGCAGAGTTAATTAACACAAATAACAATGGGGATCTAATGACTCTTAGATCCCATAGTAGACTTATTTACAATACACATTTTAGCAGACAATAGACAGACAGGTGTTGGCATTTACATCAGCATCTCCTAACAGTATCTGTCCCAGCATTATGAATCAGCCACTATTCCAATATGGCAAATCCAGGGTCCCCAGAGTCTGTGTGTCCTGGGGGACCAGGACCCGAATCTACAGTAATACCACCTCAATGGTCCCCAGGCATACAGCTCACAAAGAGCACCGTTCCCCCAAATGCAAAGGCCCCTGATCGACGGCAAGAGGCTAGCATACAGTCCCCTCCAAAAGTCTCTTTCCCGGCTAGGTCTGTCACATTTCTCCCCTTTCGGCAGGAGACTAACACAGGAGGAGTCCCCAGACGGGTTGACTCTGAAGTTAGTCAGTAGTTCCAGTCCTCTAATGCCTGTACCCACACAGTACCCCAAACAAATTGTTCCAAACGAAGCATTACTCACCCAACCAACCTCTGCCTCTCTCAGAGAACATATCTGCCGCTGGGGAGAGGCCTGGACTGGCCCTTCTCCCTGGAGTCCTTTCTGCCGCTGGAGAGATAACAGGGTGCCTGGGCTCACTCCGTCATGCTGTTGGGGATCTGGGCCGACTGCTCAGCATCCCTGGGGTACACAGGTGGAGACTGAAGTCCCATCCACCTTCACAGGACATCCATCCTCTGTTAGTTGAGGGCAGAGTCCAGCAGTACTCAGCCCTGTTGCCAGCCCTTCTGCTGGAAACCCCACACCATCTGCTCCGGCTAACTGTTGGGAAGGGATGACGAACACCTCCTCTCCCTTCTCCCCCTGTATCCTGATCTGCTGCTGGGAAGTGACCACCTCCTTCTCACCCTGAGCCTCTGGAACCGCCGCAGGTGTAGGGCAGAGATCTTGGACCCTCTGTCCGGTTGCCAGCGCTTCAGCTGGGGAAGTTCCTTGTGACTTCATAGATACTTCTGTTGGTGCTGGGCAGAGCATAGTGAAGTTTGGCCCTAATAACAGCTCCTCTTCTGCTGGAGGCTCACCAGGTTGTTCTTCCTCAGCAGAAAAGTCTATCAAATCCCCTGTCTCTGCAACTGGTGTCTGGGGATAAAGGTTCACCATCTCCTCTCCGTGGAACCCAGAAGATGCTATCAGTGCTGGGCAGAGCACAGTAAAGTTTGGCCCTAATAACAGCTCTTCTTCTGCTGGAGGCTCACCAGGTTGTTCTTCCTCAGCAGAAAAGTCTATCAAATCCCCTGTCTCTGCAACTGGTGTCTGGGGATAAAGGTTCACCATCTCCTCTCCGTGGAACCCAGAAGATGCTGTCAGTGCTGGGAAGAGGTTAGCAGAGCTCTGCCCTGTTGTCAGCACTTCAGGTTTGGGGACGGCAATCTTCAGATTTTCCACTGCCGATTCTCTGGCATTCTGCTGGACAGGCACATTCCTCCGTCCAAGATCATCCAATGCAGAAACAGGTTCATCAAGGTCAGTCAGCACTTGCTGCATCCGCCATAAGACCTCCGCCTCCATAGCTGCGGGTGCAGGTTGGCAAAGCACACCGTTACTCTGCCACATTGTCAACTCTTCAGCCAGGATTTCAGAGTTGTCAACTGGTATTTCATGATAGTCCCAGGCAAAGGGAGCACCACCCTGCTGCTGAGCAGAGTCTAACAGCTGTTTGTAGGCGATCTCCAACTCCCATTCCTGAACGGCCAGAAACTCCAAATCTTCCAGTGCCCAGTGCACTTCTGAGACATTCAGTCTCCGCTCTCTGTGCTCCATTATTTCCTCCAAACGCCACTCCCGGTCACTTCCAAAGTCAGGGTCCCTGGACAGCCTCCAGTGTAACAATCCAAGGCCATCATAGTCAAAGCCTTCCGTGGGGCTGTCATCCATTGTCCATGGGCACTCTTGGGCTACATACCACTGGAGGGCTCTGTAGCTCTCGTCCAACCGCATTTCTGTCCAGATCAGCCTGCTTAACTCGGCTGTCCACTCCTGGTTCGGCTGTTCCCCCAAAAACAGCATTCGCACTTCATACTGCGACCAGTACCTTACATGGATGGAGGGGAGAACTTTTCCCTGGTGTCGCTGCTCACGGGCTAGCGCTTCCTTCCAGAGTTCACAGCGGATAGAATCAAACCATCCTAGCAGGACCTGCTCTGATACTGGTCCTCTGTGCTGTATCTCCTTCTCTCCCAACCTCCTTCTGAATTCCTCATCCATGGTGGCTGGTATCTCTCCACTCCTGCTATCCTGCTACCTTGGATCCGGGTGATGGTTTGGATGTGTTCACGGCAAGAAAGCACGATCCCACCATTCCCTCCACGGCTCTCAAGTAAGTCTTTCAGCGTGGCTCTCCTGCAGGCTGGTTTGGAGTGTCCCAGTAACTGGAGAGCAAATCCCACGGCTGCCAACCAATGTAACGAGCCCCTTTGCTTGCTCGGTTCCACTCTCCTGACTCTCCTCTGCAGCTATTGAATCAGATTGCAACGTCTGATGGTTCGGTCATCCGATGCTCCGGGACTAGAACTACAGCTCTGTGCCGTTCTAGTCCAGTTGTGATAGCTCAGAACAAACACCAGGCAGGCTGTATGTAAGTTCAAACAGGAATCTCTTTTATTGCAAAATACAGGCTTTTATACACTAAAAGTGGAGGTGCAGACCTCCTGCTCATATTACTCTAACAATACAGCTGTAACCTAATTAACCTAATTAACATGAGCTAATTAACTAATCCCTTTAGACAGCCTAGATGACTCAGACATGACCGTTAGGCCAGACTGGCCGTCTTGTAGTTCAGAAAATCCAATCAACGTTATCACAATCAGCATAGACTCTTCTTCACACAATAGCAGAGTTAATTAACACAAATAACAATGGGGATCTGATGACTCTTAGATCCCATAGTAGACTTATTTACAATACACATTTTAGCAGACAATAGACAGACAGGTGTTGGAATTTACATCAGCATTTCCTAACAGTATCTGTCCCAGCATTATGAATCAGCCACTATTCCAATATGGCAAATCCAGGGTCCTCAGAGTCTGTGTGTCCTGGGGGACCAGGACCCGAATCCACAGTAATACCACCTTAAGGGTCCCCAGGCATACAGCTCACAAAGAGCACAGTTCCCCCAAATGCAAGGGCCCCCAATCGATCGGCAAGAGGCAAGCATACAGTCCCCTCCAAAAGTCTCTTTCCCAGCTAGGTCTGTCACAAGTATGCTGTCCAGTTCTTGGCACCAGTCCTCAGGAAGAATGTACTGGAAATGGAGCAAGTACAAAGAAGGGCAACACAGCTAATAAAGGGTCTGACAAAGAAGGGCAACACAGCTAATAAAGGGTCTGGAGGATATTAGTTATGAGGAAAGGTTGCGAGCACTGAACTTATTCTCTCTGGAGAAGACGCTTGAGAGGGGATATGATTTTAATTTACAAATACCGTACTGGTGACCCCACAATAGGGATAAAACTTTTTCACGGAAGGGAGTTTAACAAGGACTCGTGGCCACTCATTAAAATTAGAAGAAAAGAGGTTTAACCTTAAACTATGTAGAGGGTTCTTTACTGTAAGAGCGGCAAGGATGTGGAATTCCTTTCTCGTGGTCTCAGCGCGGGAGCATCGATAGTTTCAAGAAACTATTAGATAAGCACCTGAACGACCACAACATAGAGGGATATACAAGGTAATACTGACATATAATCACACACATAAGTTGGACTTGATAGACTTGTGTCTTTTTTTAACCTCACCTACTATGTAACAGATCTCAACTGAGATACCCTGCCCCTTTGTATACATTTAGGTGTGGAGCCTGATAACTGTAATTTGTGTTAAACAAATAATGGGATTGGTTTTCTTTTCTTAAAGTGGGTCGGCAGGCGTCATTAATCATAATTGAAGAGGATCTGCATTGCTGGATGATTTAATTAATGATGGATTTACAGCTTGGGGCTTTAATAAATTTTATGTCTAAACTGTGTGTTTTATGTACTGTTTACATTTTTTGTGAATGAATAGGGGTACCAAGTATTCACATGGGGTGGTGTAGTATCTAGTGTCCCCTAGTTTTTAAGGGGCAGTACAGTTTCCAATACGCAAACCCCCACAATCACCAGGCTAAGTTTGTGGGGTAGAGGTGTATGTCCTTGCAAAGTGCCCTTCCCTTGTTAGGGACATGTGGCCTAGTATGGCTCAAGAGGAGTGGGGGTACATACTCATTCAACCCATGGATGAGTATGGAGCTTGTTGGGATCCACGCTTTTTTTTTAAGCCCCCTTAAAAAGCAGAAATAAGGGTCTAGTATGTAAAGGGGGGATCCTTCAGCCTTTTTTTTTGTTTGGGGTCCCTTATCTACATTTACCAGACCCTCATCTAAAATAAGTGTTTGGTATATGTGTAGAGAATCCCCAGTTGCGTTGTTGGTTGTGCCCTCACCCCCTTCCTTGTCTATTAGCCTACAAAATGGTCATTACTGATTTCTAAGATTCAGCTCCCGTTGACTTCAATGGGATTTGGACTTGGCATGCAAGCTTCTGTAAAATGCATGCAATTTAACCACCATTACAAACTGCACATGGATTCTATTCGGGGCAGAATGTTTGAAAACTACCAAAAACTTATAAATTCTAACTGGACCAAAAAATTAACCCTGTAAAACACTTCTGCATACTATGATGCATTTGGAATAGGTCCTATTGACAACCAAGCATGGTGTTCTTCTGCAGTTAATATATTTTCATGGTGAATGTTTGCAATTGTTGAAGTGATAAACTTTATTGGCTAAAATAAGATATTAAAGACTCAAGCTTAGGTCCCTTCCTCCAGGATATTTACAATTCACACACTTACATTTTAATCTTAGCCTTATGTCCTCAACTTCTGTATCAGCCTACTATTAAGAACCATGTTAAATGTTTTAGAAAATGTTTGACATCAACAGTTTTTAAACATTCAGATTTGAACATATCTTTCATAAACCCTAGAGATTTTCTGTTATTGAATTGTTCTTTTCAATACAATCCCTCAGAATTTCCTAAAATAATTTAGATAAAAGAGAACTTGGGTTTAATGGTCGAGCTTTCCAATTTGATGTTTTACCATTTCTAAATAATGGTACAACATGAGCCGTATACCGGTCTTTTAGAACAGAGGCTGTTAAAGCTAATCTAAGTAAAACAATATCCCATAATGCTCTATCAATACCTAATAATATCCTTGGAACTGTTGCCATCTGGGCCAACTGCCATTTCTTCTTTTGTTTAGACTTCTTCTTTTGGTCATTCCTTTCATAGATGAAAAATGTACTTTGGGGGTTAATTTACCAAAGGCAATTAGGCTGTTAACTTTGCAACGGAGAATACAAAAAAAACAAAACAAATAAACAGCATTTTTGCTTGCACATGATTGGATAATTTATTTATTTATTTATTTATTTCAGGTACTTATATAGCGCCGTCAATTTACGCAGCGCTTTACATATACATTGTACATTCACATCAGTCCCTACCCTCAAGGAGCTTACAATCTAAGGTCCCTAACTCACATTCATACATATTAGGGACAATTTAGACAGGATCCAATTAGCCTACCAGCATGTCTTTGGAGTGTGGGAGGAAACCGGAGTACCCAGAGGAAACCCACGCAGGCACAGGGAGAACATGCAAACTCCAGGCAGGTAGGGTCATGGTTGGGATTCGAACCAGCGACCCTTCTTACTGCTAGGCGAAAGTGCTACCCACTGCACCACTGTGCCGCCGGATAATGAATGTATAGACATCAGCAAAACCCCCCTTTCATCTCTGCCTTCATTAAGATCTGGGGAAGATTCCCTTAAAAGTGCAACTTTCCTTGCAAAGTAAACAGTCTGTTTGCCTTAAAGTAGTTTTAAAGCCGTAAGGTTTTTTTTTTTTCCTTAATGCGTTCTCTGCATTAAGGTAAAAACCTTCTGTGTCCAGGAGATTTGGGGATTTTTTATATTTCCACTTTAAAAAAACATTGCTATATGCTTACATTTCTCAGTTTAGCATTTACATCTAAATAGCAGATAAAATGTAAGTATGAATGTAGGTTATTTGACATTTTCCTATTTAATTTTTATTGTTTGTTAATCACAAATTCTGATTCATTATATTTTTCTAATGTTTCTGGCAGAAATGTATCAAAGTATGTTTTAAGTTGCCTTGGACGTCTCCTTTTTTTCTCGATGGGATTCCATGTTCGCATCTTTGGAAAGCCTGCAAGCTTCTCTGAATCTCCAATCTTTGTAGTTGCTCCACACTCTTCATTCTTTGATGGGATTGCAGTGATTGCATCAGGGATGCCCTCGACTGTTTCCAGAGCAGAAAACATTGCTGTTCCCATATTTGGCAGTAAGAACTGATTCATTTTTGTTTACTAAATTAATATATAGTAGTGTGTGATTTTAAAGTTCCCTTTCACTACAGGGTCAAACCTGAAAGAAAACATATTTGGAAAAGAAAAGGGTATATATTCACATGTATGACGACCTTTCTGTTGAATTGCTATTGCTTCTCTCAGGCTTCTGCAGGTATTCAAAACTTGAGGTGTGTAAAATGCCTCCTCCACCGCTGCATGTTGTGGTTCCTGACTAGGATTCACCCAAAGGGTTGAATCCTTGCAGCACTAGAAGAGCAGCATTTTTCAAGCGCAGTATACCTTCTTTTAGTTTAGCAATACTGCAGATATTAGATTTCAAGCCAAGTCTCACTTTTGAGAACAAAATCCTGTTCATCCAAGCTTGACTCTCTGTTGTCAGAGTCATATAGAGATTATACTACAGTATGCAAGACACATGTTACCCTAACTGGGCACATAGATATTGCAGTGCGGAGTGGATGTTTGTGCAGCTTTCACAGTCTGTTTTGTATTATTACAGTGCATGCGTGTTTTGCCATCTCAAACCTTTTTGCATTGTTGCCTCAAACTTTACACCAGTGCAGTAAACTGCAAGTTACAGTTACTCTCTGTCTTATCATTCAGCTGATGACATACGATATGCTATTAAACATGTATTGCAAGAATTATGGCACATTTTATTGCAGGCTCTTGTTTGTTGCTATGTTGTGCAAACTGACCTTGCATGCTAATGTTTGGAAAAAGCAGTACTCTGATCATAGGAGTAGGAAACCATATACAGCATCTGGGGGTACTCTATACCAAGACAGTATACAGAAAGCTCCCAATGGTTAGAAGGTAGAAATTTGTATAGAAATATCTAAATCTAAAATCTAAAATTAAAGCACCTAACCACCCAAAAGAGTACAGAGAAAAAATAAATACTAAAAATCTGAAAAATTATATAAAAAAAAAATCATTTAGGTAACTTTTTTTACTTTTTTTGTGACACATTTGTAGTTAATAGCTTTAATAGAAGGTTGAAAGGTAAAAAAAAGCTGCCTTTTTTATAGCATTTCATTGTATCCTTTGTAAAAAAAAAAAAAAAAATAACACCCAAAATACCACACTCAGATGCACCTTAACCCCTTGCCGTATTTCCATTTCCCCAAAAAGTGTTTTTTTCTTTGTAAAACTTATGTAAAATAAATGTTTCGGCTTTGGCAGTAACATTTGCAGTGGATGTTTGGTAGTGCTTTCTGATTGAAGTCTAAATCAAAAGTCAGCTTCTTACTCACAAATCCCCTCTGTGCTGAAGGTACTTTCTGACATCATATGTGCAGCTGGACAGGCTAGTACCTCAAGTGCATATTGGGCCATCTCCATCCAGTGGTATAACCTTGACACTCCATTGATTTCATCCTTTAATATCATTGCTTGTAAATGTTGTATTTACAGCACTGGCATTCCTGTTCACAACCTGCACGGGCAGGCAGCCTATGGCCATAGGATTGTATTTTTTTTGTCATCTTGTTCATGGAGAAAGATTAATGGGAACCAAAGGGGATTGATAAAGACTCACACCAAATGTGGTGACCCCACAAATCCCAATTGGGTCTCCCCTTCCAGCTGAATTTTTTTTTTTTCACTCAGTTTGCTTTGCCATCCCTGCCAGTGTACACTTGGTCAGGGCAGATAAAATAATACAACTTATAAAAAAAGAAAAAATTGTAAGTATTTTTTAACAAAAAGAAATTTGATGATGTGGAACTGCTGAAGACAACTGGAGAAAGGGGCCGTTTTGTATAATTTTAGTAGGGCATTATTCTCCACATATAACCCTACTTTTGAGTTCTGAGTCTCTCCTATTGCCATAACCACATATCACGTGCAATAATCATAGGGTGGTGGAAGAGATGTTAGGTGCATCTTGTATGCTCCAATTCCCAACAATCTGCAGCCTTCTCAGCTGCTGTCCCTCCCCAGCTTGCATCAGTTGCCAGGCAACTGGTCCCAATTTGCAGCTGACACCCTATTAATTTCAATTGGCCAGGGGCAGCACCTTACCTATTGCTTGGCAATGGTCAGTCTGAGATACTCTGCCTACTCTGAAAGGCACACTCTTCTACTCTGATTAGTGCACCCTATGTAAGCTTCATAAGACCATGGCTCTGTGCTTGTGATAGTTCTGTCTACACTAGCACTGAATGCTGTTGTCCTGGATTACTCTTATGTATGCTGCCTGCCCTGACTTAAGCTCATCCCTGGAATACTCTAGTCTGCAGCCTGCCCTGCCCTCAACATGTCACTGGATTACACTTACTATCGGCCACCAGCACTAGACACAAAGTCTAGAGAGGTCTAGGTCGGCTCCTCTAAACAATCCAGAGTCAGGCCTTATCCTAAGAAACCTATTAATTGCAGCTCTAGTTACCATTATAGCCCTCATCCATATTTTATCAGCCTTCATAGACTCCATTTCTGCTAGCAACTTCACTGATCACGATTTTGCTCTATGTCTCCAGATCCCTCTAGCTACTCTGCAAAGTCACTTTTCTATCATTGCAGTAGGCAATTCTCATCTGTCCTTGAGCCTGGTTACGCTGCATATCTCACCCATAATCTTGACCATAGGGACTCTACACCTGGAATCTATAGGTTTCTAGATAAAGCCTTCCTGTTTATTCTCTTTTCCTTCTATTCTCTTTTCCTGGGTATGGATGAGATTTATGTTTCTAAATGCCTAGAATTTGTGTGAGCTTTTGGTGTTTGCCTTAGGTGCACAAGGTGTTTGCCATCAAAGCGAACCTCTGTCTGCAGGCAAAAGTCATTCATTCATTAAGGGTGACTCCTGAAAAAATACCTTGCTCCGATGTTGATGAGGACAAGGGCCTGTTCCTTACATGCTTGTCTCAGTGAATGTGGGAATCTGTGGGGAGACGTATTAGAATCTGGAACTCCCTTAAAATAATGGAGTGCCCAGAAACTGCCTCCCACCCCACATGAATGAAGAAGGGGTACATGGTACCCCTGGCTACTGATTCTCAAACAAATGAGCAGTAAATAAACCGTTCAAAAAAAGTAATAAAAAAAAAACAGACCAGAGCAACTTCTTCCACATGTTTGCTGTGTACCCCACATGTAGGGATGCACCGATACTGATACTGGTATTGGTATCTGTGCTTATACCAAGCATTTGCACGAGTATCGGTACTCGTGCAAATGCTCTGATGCCTGATCCGATACCTGTTCTATCGGACCAGGCATCCTCAAGCTCAGCAGGGGGGCCAGGCAACCTCACAAGGTGATCGGTGTGGTGGTGGGAACAGTTACAAGCACTGATCTCCCTGTATACCTTTCTGACAGCCGCTTCTCCTCCTCTACCTCCCATAGCTGTCATGTGCTTTATTGAAAGCTATACAGGGAGATTGGCACTTTTAACTGCCCCCACCGCCGCAGTGATCATCCCCCAACTGTCCCGTGTCCTCCTCCTGGTCCTCCTCCATCTCTCTGGGTCCCTGGCTCCCCGGGGTCCTCCTCCCTCTCTCTCCCATTTCCCCTCCCCTTGTTCTGGATCTGTCAGGATGGAGAGCAGAGGAAGGAGTTGGTAAATTTGTCATTTACCGACTCCTTCCTTTTATGAATGAACAGAGTCAGTGATCACTGACCCTGTCCATTCATAACTGAAACATCATAAACTGTGTTTACGATGCTTCAGTTTATGAATGGAGAGCAAGCAATGCCTGCTCTCCATTCATTTTCAGTGCAGCTGAGGCTGCAGAGACATAGACTGGGGAATCTGTGTCCTCGGTTCCTTTCCCTGTCTCAAAGGGGAAAAGGGGAGATGTCAGGGGTCTGTTTAATTTCTTCATTTATGTCAGGACTTCTGTGCCCTTAGGCATCTGTGCCATTTGTGAGTTTGAATGTTCTTCCTCCTTGGCAGTATTAACCACCTCATTGCAATTCAGCAGATACCATGCATTTGTAATTTTAGCCTTTTCAAGTAAGATATCCCCTTTTGTGATGGCACAACTCTCATCTTGGAAGGTCACTACATTGCCTTGTTTTGTGAGCTTCTTCACTGACAAAATATTTGTTTCAAGAGCAGGGACATAGAGGACATTTTTCACAGGTCTCTTTCTAGTGACACTCTGGGAAATAGGTCAGTAAAGAAAACCATCTCCTGTTCCTTCTGATTTAATTATTTGCCCATTAGCTTTTGTGATTTTTTTCAGTTTTACTTTGGTCATGATGAATAAAGACATTTCTGTCTTTTGTCATGTGACCTCTTACATCAGTTCCCCCTTATATTAATGTCCTCTCTAACATCAATGCCTCTTTTACAATAGTGTCTTCCTTGAATCAGAGCCCCACCTTACATCTGAATCCTTCCTTACATCAGTGTCCCCTCTTACTTCAGAGTCTCCATTTACATCAGTTCCCCCTTTACATCAGAGTTCTTCCTTACATCAGTATGTCCCCTTACATCAGTATCACCTCCTTCTTCCGAGCTCTCCTTACATCAGTTCCCCCTTACATCCGTGTCCCCTCTTAGTCAAGAGCCCCCCTACATCAGTTCCCCCTTTATATCAGTGTCCTCTCTTATATCAATTCCCCATCTTACATCAGTGTTCCCCCTTACATCAATGCCCTTTTCCATCAGTGCCCCCTTGCAAATCAGGCCTTCTCGTTCACATCAGTGCCTGACCTGACAAATGCTCTTCTGGAAGAATGGTCAAACATTCCCATAGACACACTCCTAAACCTTGTGGACAGCCTTCCCAGAAGGTTTGAAGCTGTTATAGCTGCAAAAGGGTGGGCCAACTCAATATTGAACCCTACGGACTAAGACTGGGATGCCATTAAAGTTCATCTGCGTGTAAAGGCATCCCAATACTTTTGACATGTAGTGTAGGTTGTATCCCAATAAAAAGTCATCCCAGTGCATTTCACGCACCTTTTGTCATCCTTCCCACATTTCTTTAGCAGTTTCACACTGACATAGAGTATATGTATGATTTGACCATCTTTTATGCTAAGAGAGATGTGCTCTGAGCTTTTTGATCTTTCTCTATCAACTCATCTGAAGGGTGTTCTGGCCTGACTTTATTTATACATTTTTATGTACTTTCTCTTATTAACAGCATTTTCATCTTAAATTTTCAAGACTGGTAGTTCTGGTTTGTCAGATTTGCAAATGAAAGCTTTGTTGTAGCTGTGTTAGGCAGGCCATAGATGGTGCAAATTTCTTTCCTGTAACTATGGGATTGCACGATTCCCCCATCAACATAGACAGTGCTGTCAGAGGAATCCCTCCTGCTGAGACATTGTCTTCTCCTGGTGGGTGGGCAGGGGAAGCCAACCCCTCCGGGAGAAGACAGTGATTATTGCCAGTGGCTAGAGCAGCCACTAGTGATAATCGCAAGTAAAATCCGGCAGGCTGGTTGTACAGAAGTTGATTGATCGAGCAACTTGGTACATTCAGCCTGCCCATACACATGTCAATTCGAACAGTCTATGGTCAGCTTTATTGTACTTTCTTTTATTCTTTTGCAGTATTCCTTTGTTGCTGTAGCTGGCTGACTGGGTTTTCATCTTTTCTCTGGACTATGCCTGGGCCCATAACCTAAATTCTGTATATAGCCCTACAGAACAGACAGTGCACAGTCCACATGGACTTTGCTACTTAACCACTTAAACCCCAGACCATTTGGCTGGCCAAAGACCAGAGCACTTTTTGCGATTCGGCACTGCATCGCTTTAACTGACAATTGCGCGGCCATGCGTCGTGGCTCCCAAACAAAATCGACGTTCTTTTTTCCCCACAAATAGAGCTTTCTTTTGGTGGTATTTGGTCACCTCTGCGGTTTTTATTTTTTGCTCTATAAACAAAAAAAGCGACAATTTTGAAAAAAACGCATTATTTTTTTCTTTCTGCTATAATAAATATCCTCAAAAAATATATAAAAAAACATTTTTTTTCCTCAGTTTAGGCCGATACGTATTCTTCCACATATTTTTGTTAAAAAAAAATCGCAATAAGCGTATATTGATTGGTTTGCGCAGAAGTTATAGCGTCTACAAAATAGGGGATAGTTTTATGGCATTTTTATTAATATTTTTTTTTTTTACTAGTAATGGCGGCGATCAGCGATTTTTATCATGACTGCGACATTATGGCGGACACGTCGGACAATTTTGACACATTTTTGGGACCATTGGCATTAATACAGCGATCAGTGCGATTAAAAATGCAGATTAAAAATGCAGTACAACTGCGGCGGCTGGTCGGCATGTGGTTAACTGCAGAAAGGAAAAAGGAATGTTATTATACAGAGAAAAGACATAGAGTTTACTACTAAATACAGTACAGTAGTTGTTGCACAAAATACAATTCTGTATTTCAACCCCTGACAACTAGGGGGGAACCCTGTCAGGTAGGCTGTACAAGGAAATTAATGGAGACTCTGCCATGGCTGCCCATCTGCTTGTGGCCTGTGCACAGTAACAGCTCTTTATTGTTATATTTTATTATTCAGACACACATAATAACACACACCCAGGAGTATCATCATCATTACCACCATGTGCATAGTCCTGAAACAGATTTCCTGTATCCTTGACACCCTCCCCCCACCCCACATTATATATTTTGTTATGCAATATAATTGTTTGATTTTATTACATGTATGTACAAAGGTTCTATGCTTATTTTATTTGAGCAAACTGATTTTTTAAAATTTGCAATACACCGCAATTTGCCTTTTTTTCATCATTTTAGATGTTTATATCAATGGATATCCCATTACATAATGGTTGCTAATTCCGTCAATTCCATTGCTTGAGACATTGGCAAAATGGCTACCGCACTTAATGCCCACTGACTTCTATTAAAAAGGCGCCCGATCCATGCTGATCCTATTGGGACATTGAAATAATGCCCGCCATATGTGCTCCTACTATTGGCTACAAGAAAATGGCCGCTCATTCATTGTAATCCCAATAGGTATTTAAGGACATTGAGTCTGCCTGCCGCAATCCACTGATGAAGTCATGTGACAGTGACTTAACGCATACGGTGCGTGAGTGGAGTCAGACACAGACCAGAAGTGAGGCACTTGGAAGTGCATATAACCAAAAGAGAACAACTCTCTCCTGCGCTCAAGTGTCTAGATGCTCAGTGTGTGATAAGGCCAATAGGCTTCAATGGTATCTGCCGTCTTGCAGCTCTGTTCAGAATTCAAAAAACTACAAAAAGAAACAAAAAAGAAGAGAGAGCGCACCGACCTAAAGCATTACCACTGATAGCGTTTATTAAAACTATAAAATAGCAAGTATATACTCACAAACGAGCTTAGAATACAGGCATGGACATAGACTGCAGGTGTGCAGACATCAGGATACAAATGGGACCGGACATCGGGTTGATACGGCGATGGCTAACGCGTTTCGGGGGCGAGCCCCTTTCCTCAGAGCCTAAGCGGGTGGTAACTGCTCACAAGTGAGTGCTCCTCTATATATGTGTGCATGCATGTAACCGAGCCTCCCAGTGATCACCAGCACCAGCCCACCATGGCCACTCCCCCCTACTGAGCACTCCCAGTTTGAAACGCCCTCTCTGATGTCATCTAATCTTCATAGTAACAGCAAGGTAATATCATGCCCATAAAAGAAATGTGCATGTTGATCCATCATTAGTATTGGTGTATTCTAAGCTCGTTTGTGAGTATATACTTGCTATTTTATAGTTTTAATAAACGCTATCAGTGGTAATGCACTTGGAAGTGCAACCCGGTATCCACTTGTGGTTTTATTACTTTTTACAAATCATTTTATTGTGAGTGTTACTCATTCCTTAACCCCTTCCTGCCCACGCTATAGCCGAAAGAAGGCTACAGTGCAGGCCTTAATTGCCAGGAAGACGTCCATATATGTCCTCTTGTGCTTGAGCAGCCTACGTGCCCCCTGCGGGGTGCGGGTGGCACGCTCTGATCAGCGAGTCAAGGAGACTCAGCTGATCATAGATCACAGTAAGGGGTCCATCCTGACCCCTTACCACGTGATCAGCTGTCAGCTGATCACATGATGTATACAGAAACGCTAATCGGCTAGTTTTTCTCCTCATGCTGACAGCGTGAGGAGAAGAAAAAAAACAGTGATCACCGGCAACTGTCAGAGGAACATTGGTCCCTCACACAGAGCCACTGCCACCTCATCTGTGCCCACCTGCCAGTACCCACCAGTGCCATCTATCAATGCCCACCAGTGCTGCCTATCAGTGTTGCCTACCAGTGCCTATTGGTGCCCATCAGTGCCACCTATTGGTGCCCTTCAGTGCCTATCAATGCAGCCTATCAGTGCCCATCAGTGTAGCTTCAGCAATGCACATCAATGAAGGAGAAAAATTACCTGTTTGCGAAATTTTATAACTATGAAAACTTTTTTTTTTTAATTTCTGTTTTTTTTTTCATTTGTTTAGCAAAAAATAAAAACCCCAGTAGTGATTAAATGCCACCAAAATAAAGATCTGTTTGTGTGGAAAAAAATATAAAAATTGAATTTGGGTATAGCGTTGCATGACCACACAATTGTCATTTAAAGTGCAACAGCGCTGAAAATCAGTCTGGGCAGGAAGGGGGTATAAATGCCCAGTAGGCAAATAGTTAATAAAGCACATTGTTAGCAACTTAGTACAATATGAAAGGCTGTCTTGGATTTTCCCAAACATGAGCATAATGCTGCATGATAGGCGGAAGTGTTAAAGGAGCCTGACTGTATTCACATTGGAACCTGGCAGACAAACAAGAAGTGCCCCTAGTGGGCAGAATATCTTGGATGACCTAAAGCTGATGTTACCCTGGTGGCCTGAGATAGTAATGCGTCTAATACATCTTTCTGGAGGTGAGAGTTCTGTGAGCACCGAGGTGGTACAAATTGGTTATCGTTAAAGGCACAACAGCAATAGACCTGGTTTGGATGTTATTCTAACAAGGAAGATATTTATTCACTATCATTGTCCATTTTGGAAGTTATTGAAAAACTATTTTACACTTTTTTTTAATTTGAATTTCTGCACATATGATTGCGATGTCATTGTTTATATGGAGCTAATGATTTCAGATATGTAGAGCTCTATATTTATTCACAATCACTCTGGTTCAGTACTTGAGTATTTTATCATTTCATCTCACATTCTTATTTTATTACTAAATATTCATATTAGAACTTAATTTATTAAGCTGAGTTGGAACAGCGCAGCATCACTGATTATTTTCTGTGCACTTCAATTTGTGGGAACACAATTGGATGCTAGCCGCAATCACATTTTTTACACATTTTGTTCACTATACTCTAATTAATCTGGTAGCGCAGGAGTCACATTCCTTATTTTAGAAACTTATAAACACTGCCATCCACTGGCCAAAGAATATATCTCTACTGAATACTGATATTGATGTAGTTGTTGAATAAAATACAAATGAACGATGTATTCTAACAATTTATTAAATTGAGAAAGTTACTGTAATTAAGTTTCTTCACCCTTTCTTACATTCAACCAATCTTATATTACAATAACAATACTAAATAACAGGCACTTGCCTGGCAGCTCCTGTTAGAATGAAGAAGTGATGTTGTTACCCTAGACTGCAGTTTCTGGAGTGGTACATTTATCAGATTTATCTTGTGTTGTAGGTATCCTACATTCCCTTCAGCCTATAATGGTGTCACGAACAGATCCTGATTCTAGAAAAAACACTATCAATGAAATAACAAAACGTGCAACATCGCAAGGAGAGTGGCCACAGGTTTGAAGTTCTTTTCTATGGCATGTATTACAGATTAAGTAGAATTGACTGATCAATCATGTGCGAC
Source organism: Aquarana catesbeiana (assembly GCF_042186555.1). NCBI lineage: Eukaryota > Metazoa > Chordata > Amphibia > Anura > Ranidae > Aquarana > Aquarana catesbeiana. The sequence continues at coordinate 166,916,873 of NC_133334.1, read as the reverse complement.
TTACTGTAATCACATATTATTTTTCCAAACAGCTGCCCTTTATTACACACGTGTTCAGAGTAATTTAAATATATACGTGTATAGTATAGAGTATAACAGGACATCACCCAAGCACCCCACCCTTGACAAAAACTCACCAGAAGATGTGACTTCTGCATCATACTCTGATCTATCTTGCCAAGCCTTCTGTGTACTCCTCTTCTTGCACCCAACCAAACAGGTCTACACTCACTTCTCTCACCCTTATAGACTTGTCATAAAATTTCCTCACCTGCACCTTTCCTTTTTTTTGTATCTTCTTTTCTACTTCTAACCTTGTTCTACATGGTCTTTTCTCCATGGGTACGTTTATTGACCCACCATCGTGGCAGTACGTATTGCTATATGCAGCCTCACCTTACAACTCATCATACAACCGTCTACCCATACAGATTGCTTCCTCTCGAATACTGAATTAGGTCCTTGTTTGTCAGGTTTAAATGTTACTATGTAAAGCTATGCATTTATATTTTAATAATATTTGGTAACACTATATTGCTCTGGTCACAGTGTGTTAAAAAATAAATCGTAGACGATTAAAATAGGTCACCAGTCAGTGTCCCTAATCACCCCCACACTAGTTATATGTTGACGTTGTACTGCACTGGTGACCGTATGTTAGAGCTGCAAGATTAATCGTTTAAAAAAAAAATCGCAATCTGGATTCAAGCCCCCTCATGATCTTAATCCAGCATTTCCATGAGTTATGTAAATGCAGAACAATTCTCTGCTCAGAGCTGTCAAAAAAAAAAAAAAAAGCCGGCGACATTTATCACAACATTGCTCAGCGCTTAGAGGCAATGTATTATTTGGTTCTTTTAGATCAAAGGGGTGAACTTTGGTCTGTAAATTAGGGCAGTTGAAAAACTTAAAGACTAAACATTTTTCTGACATTTGTTGCTTACAAGTTAAAATCAGTATTTTTTGCTAGAAAAATTACTTAGAACCCCCAAATATTATATATATTTTTTAGCAGAGACCCTAGGGAGTAAAATGGCGGTCATTGCAATATTTTATGTTACACTGTATTTGCACAGTGGTCTTGCAAAAGCATTTTTTTGGGAAGAAATATACTTTAAAATGAATTTAAAAAAACTAAACAGTAAAGTTAGCCCAATTTTTTGTATAATGTGAAAGATGATCTTACGCCGATAATCGTGATGTTTATTCTAAGCAAAAAATCGTGATTCTCATTTTATCCAGACTCGTGCAGCTCTACAGTATGTAAAAAATAAATAAAAAAACAAGTGGCAAAAAAATAACAACTTCCAAAAAACTTTCTATGCATCTTACTAAATATCTTGGACTGTCTATTTTCCATTTGGGGATATTTGTCTTGTCCTGGCGTCAAGAAATGAGATAGGCCTTCAATGCATTAGGATTGATCAATTTTCAGATATACACTGTGTTCACAATTATTAGGCGAGTTGTATTTGAGGATTAATTTATGAACAACTACAGTTCTCTCGGTCAATTCAAAAGGTTAATAAACCTCAAACCTGAATATTTAAGAAAGTAAAAGTGAGATTCTGGCTTTCTTGGATAATATCTGTGTGAAAAATTATTGGGAAACTTTAGTGTGCAGAATTATGATGCAACTAAATGAAAAATGAAAATTTTGGCAGACCTTTGTTCCTAATTTTTACTGACAGTCTACTGAAATGGTACCAGCGGATTGGACAAAAGCCAATGTAGCACCAATATTTAAAAAGGGCCCAAAATGCATCCCTGGGCATTACAGACCAGTTAGCCTAACATCAATAGTATGCAAGCTCTTGGAGGGGATGAAATGGACTATATACAAGATTTCAGTAATGACAATAGTATCATTAGCAGTAATCAGCATGGATTCATGAAGAATCATTATTGCCAAACCAATCTATTAACCTTTTATGAGGAGGTGAGTTGCCATCTAGATAAAGGAAGGCCCCTAGACGTGGTGTTCCTGGATTTTGCAAAAGCATTTGACACAGTTCCCCATAAACGTTTACTGTACAAAATAAGGTCCATTGGCATGGACCATAGGGTGAGTACATGGATTGAAAACTGGCTACAAGGGTGAGTTCAGAGGGTGGTGATCAATGGGGAATGGTCAGGGGCGGGTAGTGGGGTCCCACAGGGTTCTGTGCTGGAACCAATCCTATTTAATTTGTTCATAATTGACCTGGACGATGGGGTAAACAGTTCAATCTCTGTATTTGCAGATGATACTAAGCTAAGCAGGGCAATAACTTCTCCGCAGGATGTGAAAACCTTGCAAGAAGATCTGAACAAATTAATGGGGTGGGCAACTACATGGCAAATGAGGTTTAATGTAGAAAAATGTAAAATAATGCATTTGGGTGGCAAAAATATGAATGCAATCTATATAATAGGGGAGAACCTCTGGGGGAATCTAGGATGGAAAAGGACCTGGGGGTCCTAGTAGATGATAGGCTCAGCAATGGCATGCAATGCCAAGCCGCTGCTAACAAAGCAAACAGAATATTGGCATGTATTTAAAAAAGGGATCAACTCCAGGGATAAAGCGATAATTCTCCCACTCTACAAGACTCTGGTCTGACTGCTCCTGGAGTACGTTGTCCAGTTCTGGGCAGCAGTCCTCAGAAAGGATGTACTCGAAATGGAGCGAGTACAAAGAAGGGCAACAAAGCTAATAAAGGGTCTGGAGGATATTAGTTATGAAGAAAGGTTGCAAGCACTGAACTTATTCTCTGTGTAGAAGAGCGGCTTCAGAGGGGATATGATTTAAATTTACAAATACCATACTGGTGACTCCACAATAGGGATAAAACTTTTTCATGGAAGGGAGTTTAACAAGACATGTGGTCACTCATTGAAATTAGAATAAAAGAGGTTTAACCTTAAACTACGTAGAGGGTTCTTTACTGTAAAAGCAGCAAGGATGTATAATTCCCTTCCACAGGCGGTGGTCCTAGCGGGGGGGGGGGTTCATCAATAGTTTAATATATACAAGGTAAAACTGACATATAATCACTCAAGCTCAACACTCAACAGGATAAGGGTTCCTGAATGGTGCTGGGAGACTACTTTGAGGAGGTGGGAAAATAACTTGTGTTGAAAGCGGTTGGGGCATAGCAGGCAACCAAATTTATGTCCTGGCCATTTAAATTGCCCTGGAGCAATAAATATCTACCAGTCGGATCTTTCATTTTTTGGTTCATGAGAATAAGAGATTGCGTCGAAAGGCGATTAGAAGCCCCTCTGTTTTACTGGGCATAGGATAAATAAAAGGTAAGAAAGTGAGAGGAGAGGTATTTTGGAGCAGAAGAGGAGGAAAACCTGGTCTCTTGCAAGCATATTACATCAATATGACAAAATACCTTCAACCATTTTACCAGTGAATAAAACCCATGGATAAAATGCAAGTAGAACTTCAACAGAGATTGAACCATAGCGAAGGACGAAAGTCGGCTTACTTAATGGGGACCAGCAGTAGTAACCAAGTCTGTGACCTTTGAGGAACTCCAGCCCGAGGGAACAAGAAAACAAGAACAGGATGGAGAGGAAGAAGAGGGAGAAGAGTCAGGGTGGGGGGAGGACCAAAAAAAATTAAAAACTGAAAAAAAAAAGGTTTGTACTAAGTACACCACACTAAGCGTGTACCACATCTTCATTAAGACGTGTAAGGCACGGGGGGGGGGGGGGCTCTGCTGCCAGACACATGGCCTTAGTGGCTTAAGATGTATAAAAAGAGGGGGGTGTTGGGGGAGGGAAGGCGAGGCAAACATACACTCCCAGGGGGTCAACTGAGGTATTGAGAAAGGTGCCTCTACCGAAAAGGGCAGGGCAAGCACGTCAGTTGGGCCTTAAAGTTTAGCCTGACAATGAGCTACAAGAGAACATCAAAATTAACAGTCTACACAAAATTACCATACGTTAGCAATAAATAAACGGGGTAAACATCCCTCAGGATTTTGCAGAAGCTATAGAGGGTTATGCAGATAGGCAAACACAAACCTGGCCAGGTAAGGGGGCCTGTCATGGAATCCGCCAGAAAATATCCCCAAGCTAGCCTCCATCTGCGATTGCCGGAGTGAAACTAGCTCCTCAGAGAACCCGAGGGAAAATTATCTAGGGGGTACAACTCTCTAATGCAAATCATCTGCAGGGCTCGCAGGCAGCGGCTCAGATGGTAGCAAATGGGCAGGAGGGGGTGGGGGATAGGAAAGGTGGGGTGAGCTCCTGAGCCCCGCGTACGAGCCCTCGACTATGTGTTCAAAACCAAGCATTTGGGGGGGATGGGAGGGAAACTTTGAACACTATGCATGACAAAGGGGTTCTCACATCCATGGAGCAGTTTAAAGTTCCACTGGTATTCTCACAGCGGTAAGGCCCAGGGTGGGGGATATGGGGAGAAGGCAGGGTTGGGAGTAGGCAATAAAAGTCAAGTTCCATTTGCGGAAAGTGAGTAGGTAAGTTTAGAGGTCCTGGAGCAGAGAGGTGAACTACAGCAGGATATGGAGAGCTGAGTATGGAAGGTTCAAGGCTAGGCGTTGGGCAGCATCCCAGCCGCTCCAGGAGGTGAGTGGCTAAATATAGCAGTGGTTGCAATGCAGGCGTAGATGAAGGAGGGGGCTGGTGGGGGGGGGGCTGGTAGTAAAGCATAAAGTCTCAGGTTTGATCCAGGCTGAAGAAACACTACCAGGCTGTGGACCATAGAGGGAGTGTGATGCAATGCAGGAGTCAACCAGTAACCAGTGGTGAGCGGGAAAAACAAACCAAAGAAAAAAAACTGGCAAAACTGCAGCCATTTAACTGTGCAAGAATCAGTTTTTACCATTACTCATGGTGGGGAGTTAGCCACAGATGGGGTTTGAGGAAGGGAGCTCTTTCGCCATTTTCCACGTGGACCTGGGAGATTTGTGGATGGCTGGGAGGAGGCAGATCAGCCGGGATCTGATTGCTTCCACCGGGTGGTAGTAAGTGGAGGGGTTCCAGGACAGTCTGTGCTTTGTACAGTGAAGTCAAGGTGTAGCTGTGGCTGTTATATGAGAAGGAAAGCTTGAAGAGGAAACCCCAATGGTACCTGATTTGATGTGACAGCAGAGCTGAGGTGTAGGGCTTCATCTGACTCCTTTTCAAGATCGTGGTCTGGAAAAGATCTGCAAACACTTGATACAGTAGTGGTGTCCCTGGAACACGAGATTGGGCTTGGCCCTGGCCGTGCGTAGGAGGGTCTCCTTGGTGCGTTAGTAGGTAAATTTGATAATTATATCCTGGGGCGCCCCTTCGGGTTCCTTAAGGTCGAGTGCCTGGTGAATGTGATCAAACTCCAGTCTGACGATAGGGTTAGCTGGTTCTTGAAATAAAGCATTCGCAGTGGAGATTAGGTTTCTGGCTGTTTCTGGGATGCCCTGGAGGCGCAGATTTCCCCTGCAAGCTCTGTTCTCAAAGTCTCCTAGGTGGAGTAGGGGCGCTTCTAGCTCTTTTTTGATGTCCGAGATGTCCTGTTCTTGATTCTCCAGGACAGTGGTGGCAGTGTCCATCTTGTCCTCCAAATCATTGGTGTGGCAGCGGAGAACCCTGATCTCGTTGGTGAGGTGAGTGGCCAGCTTAGTCATTGTGCCCAAAAGCTCTACTTGCAGCATGGATTTGAAGTGGGCTAGAAGATCAGCATCACGCAGCATTGGCCTCTGGAGTGAGTCCTCGGCAGACTGGGAGAAGGTGTCTGGACTTGAGGCCAGGGCTTCGAAGATGGCGTCAAACACAGGTCCATGGATTTAGCACTGGACACTAGTGTAGCCATTGTTCTCCTCGCCATGAGGTGCACGGGAGCAGCGGGGGTTGTGGGGGGTGGTAGAGGCTTGGTGTGCCAATGGAGTGACCGATGTATCCAGGCGGTGAGGAGTGACATCACTGAGCGGCCATTTTGGTTCACTGCTCGCGAGCACCCCCCCAGGTTCCTGTTTAACCAATTCAGCCCCGGAAGATTTTACCCCCTTCCTGACCGAGCACTTTTTTTTTTTTTAAGTCTTTATTTTAGTAACATTTTGGTATAAAAGACTACACACATTATAGAAATGCCACACAGAACATATAGAAAACATATCCAGGTATGGTCTAGAGCCAAATGGTTAAGTTGGACCCAAGGTGTCAGTGAGATCAGGAGCTTATAATGGGTTCTTGAGTCAGCATGGTCAAGAGACCTTAAACCGGTCAGATATTAGCCACAAACCTTCATAAGTGGTATATGAGCTGGAGTGTTTACATGGGGGTCATCCTCCATCAGCGATCCAGGCAGAGGGGGGTAATAGCCTCCTACAACCTTGCCCTTCTCGCTGTTTCTAGGAGGACATCTTCCCCCCTGCCTCGCCCGACAGGAAGCGGAAAAAGTTAACCTCCGCCTCCGTGTGACGAGGCAGTTTTGCTGCCAATCATCTCCACCATGAGTCCAAACAAACAACAAGTATCTTTATTTATTTATTTATTTATTTCAGGTACTTATATAGCGCCGTCAATTTACGCAGCGCTTTTACATATATATATTATACATTCACATCAGTCCCTATACCCTCAAGGAGCTTACAATCTAAGGTCCCTAACTCACATTCATACCTATACTAGGGCCAATTTAGACAGGATCCAATTAACCTACCAGCATGTCTTTGGAGTGTGGGAGGAAACCGGAGTACCCGGAGGAAACCCACGCAGACACAGGGAGAACATGCAAACTCCAGGCAGGTAGTGTCGTGGTCGGGATTTGAACCAGCGACCCTTCTTACTGCTAGGCGAGAGTGCTACCCACTGCGCCACTGTAAATGAAAACCGCCTGGTAACAGAGACGTTAAGTAGTCATATAAACAAAAATATGGATAGAAATAAAGGGTGAAAAAGGAGTAAGAGTAAAGGAATAGCAGGTAAAAAAGGGGTCAGAGGGTAGGGGAGACAGGGAGAGGGGAACGGGTATGGAGCATACCTCTTAGCCTAAAAAGGCTCTTTTGGTCTGTGCCGGGCGAGTCCTCCAATAATATATCTTCTTTATAGTAAGTAAAGGTAAAGTATGTCTTTCAATGGGTCTTGTTTACATTATCTAAGCGGGATCGTAAAGATGGTTCTGCTAACTCCAGTAGTGCCATGTCTAAACTCGAAGACATATGATTCGGATCGAACACATAGTCTTTCCATGGGCCCCATATGATTTCAAAACGTTCTGTCTTTCCTTTACATGATGCTATCCAATGTTCTGCTTCCCTAATATCGTTCACTTTTTTTATCCAATCTTCTTTTGAAGGAACCCTAGATTGTTTCCAATAAATTGGAACAAGGCGCCTAGACGCATTTAGTAGATGTGGAAGTACACTTTTTTTATATCCACCAATCGGTGTCAAGGGGACATGCAGGAGGAAATAGGCTGGGGAGAGAGGAATATCCAGATCTAAAATTTCTTTCACACTAGACTTAATGTCATTCCAGTATGGTTTGATCAGAGGGCACTCCCACCAAATATGTAGGAGTGTACCTCTTTGGCCACATCCCCTCCAACATTGGTCCGACACCGTGGGGTAGATACGAGCCAAATCAGCCGGCACTCTGTACCAGCATGATAGGATCTTATAGTTTGTTTGTTGGGTTTTGGATTCCATAGTGCTCGAGTGAGTGAGTTGGTATAGGTGCGTGAGTTGGGATGCGGAAAAATCTAACTGTAAATCCCTCTCCCATGCCCGTATGTAAGTTGTTCTGAGATTATCAGTGGTGTCTAATAAACGATACATTTCTGAGATCAGGTGTGGGATCGGGTCTTCTTCAATAAAGAGTTGTTCAAATGGAGTAAGAGTGGAAATGTCCCTTATGGAACGCCCATGAATTTCGAAAAAAATGGTGGAGCTGCCTATATCTCCAGAAATTCAGTTTGGAACCTCCATGTTCACGTTGTAAGGTTTCATATCTCATCAGTTTGCAATCCCTCATTAATTTTCCGCAACTGGCATTTCCATCATCCACCCATGGGCCGAAAAAGGCCATTTGTTCACCTGGTGGGAACCAAAGGAACCCCCCCTAACGGAGCAAGCGGGGATATTGGTGGAGATAATTTTAGGGCTATGTTCAATGTGTCCCAAACAGAAAGAACATGAGTCGTCAACGGGGAGGTTGTATCTGATAACCCTCGGTATTCGCGTGGTAGCCATGGAGCAAAGGCCAGGTTCCTGCCAGCTAACCACTTTTCCAGGGAGACCCATAATTTGGACCGGGTGTGGAATCGCCAGTTGAGGATCCTCTGGAGAGCTATGGCTCTATAGTATTTTAAGATGTCTGGGATCCCCAAGCCCCCTGTTAGTTTAGAACGCTTCAGAATGCTCATAGCTATTCTAGGCTTTTTTGCATTCCACACAAATCTAGTTAGTATGTTATTAATTTGAGAAAAGAAATGTTTAGGCAGGGGAATCGGTATCATTTGTAGAAAAAAAAGTATTTGGGGCAGAATATTCATTTTTATGATGTTAATGCGACCTATCCATGTAAACGCAGTCTTTGTCCAGATGGACAGATCTTTTTTAATTGTATTAAGTAACAGTGGAAAATTTGCAGCATAGAGGGTATCAAGACTATCTGTTAATTGTATATCCAGGTACCGAATGGAGAATTTGGCCCAGGTGAAGGGGAACGAAGCTTGTAAGCTGTTAGTCAATGCGGGGGTCAAGTGGATCGGCAGGATTTCAGACTTAGAAAAATTAATTTTAAAATTAGAAAGCGATCCAAATAATTTTAATTCTTTCATCAGGACTGGCAACGAGATCAGGGGTTCTGAGAGGTGGAATAATACGTCATCCGCGTATGCGGACAGTTTGTGTTCAGTATTCCCCACCATCAGGCCCCTAATGTCTGTATTCGCTCTGACGGTACTCAGTAACGGTTCCAAAACTAGAGCGAAGAGTAATGGGGAAAGTTGGCACCCCTGTCTCGTGCCATTCCGAATCGCGAATTGGGGGGAAAGCACTCCGTTCACCTTGACCTGTGCACAGGGGGTAGAATAAAGGGCCAAGATAGATGACATCATGCGTGTTTTCAGCCCTAGAGCCTCCAACACTGCTTTGAGGTATGACCAATCGACCCGGTCGAAAGCCTTTTCGGCGTCTGTGGAGAGGATGATGTAAGGTTTAGGGTTAGGGCTTGAATGGGCCCAATGAATAAGTTGTATTGCTCTAATTGAATTGTCCCTCGCTTCTCTTCCTTTAATGAACCCGGTTTGGTCCGGATGGATAATGTGGGGCAAAAGACTCCCAAGTCTATCTACCAAAACCTTTGCCAAAATCTTAATATCAATATTAAGGAGGGATATGGGGCGGTAGCTTTGGGGGAGCATCGGATCTTTACCATCTTTTGGCAACACAGTGATATGCGCCAAAAGGGCCCCTGGAGGGATGGGGGACCCCTCTGCTGTGGAATTAAAGTAAGTGCACATGTAGGGTAATAAGAGAGGCAGGAAGGTCTTATAATATGACCCAGTATATCCATCCGGGCCAGGGCTTTTTCCTGTGGGAAGGGACTTCACCACCAATTCAATCTCCCTAGAGGAAATTGGAAGTTCAAGGTCATTGCATTGTTCTGTACTTAGGGGCGGAACGCCAGCTGAGGCTAAGTAATCTTATATGGCAGTGGCTCTGGGTTTCTGAGTATCTGAAGGGTATTCAGGATTTAGGTTATACAAGCCTGAATAGTAGTCTCGGAACCCTGAGGCAATTTTGGAGGACTGGATCAGAACATCTCCGGATGGAGAGCGAAGTTTTTGTACATAGGTTTGAGCATGTTTCTTGCGGATAGCCCTCGCAAGCATACGGCCGCATTTATTGCCATGCTCATAATATTTGTGTGATAAGTGCCTGGCTTTCTTGCGAGTTTGCCGATCAAGCAAACGCAAGAACAAGTCTCTCAAATCGTTCCGTCTCTGCAATGCCTCAGGGCTCCCATTTTGTTTGTGTTTGAGTTCAGCATCTTGTAAAGCTGCTAGCACTCTGTCAAAGTCTGCCTGAAGCATCTTTTTAAGTTTTGCCCCAAGGGATATGAACTCTCCTCTGACCACAGCTTTATGGCCTTCCCACACTATGCCCGCGCTAAGGTCATCGGTGACATTTTCTTTGAAGTAATTTGTGATAGTTTCGGACACCTTGGCTACTGCTGCTGTATCACCTAGCAGATTTTCATTCAACCTCCATGTCCAAGCCCCACGGGAGCCGGAGGGGAGGGTGAGAATCACTCCCACTGGTGCATGATCAGATATGGTAATATTCCCAATGGAGGCCGATTGCACAAGCTCTAGTGTGGGGCGGTCCACGTAGATATGGTCTATACGAGTGTACACATCGTGTACAGCAGAATGGTAGCTAAAGTCTTTCTCCTTAGGGTGAAGAATCCTCCAGCTATCAAGTAGCAAGTGAGAGTGGAGAGATTTTCTAAAATGTTTCAAGAATGCATATGAATGTGATTGACTGGAGCTGGAGGTGTCCATTGAAGGGTCTGGGCTAACGTTAAAGTCCCCTCCTAAAATGACAAAGCCTTCTTTAAATTCTGTCAGTATTTCAAGGGTGTTATCAATGAAAGTGATTTGGTCAGTATTAGATGCATAAATTGAGGCAAAGGTAAACTTTCTTCCTGCTATATTACCTTTCAGGAAAATGTAACGGCCCAGTGGGTCTATTTTACTGTCTGAGAGTTGGAAGGGGCAGGTCCTATGAATTGCGATCGTGCTGCCTTTAGATTTAGAGGAAGGGGAGGTACTATGGAACCACTGATTAAATATGTGGGTAGGAAGCCTAGGTATGGAGTGATGGGTGAAGTGGGTTTCCTGTAGGAAAACCACTTGAGCTTTTAGTTTTTTAAGTTCCCACCAGAGTTTATTTCTTTTCCCAGGGGAGCAGAGGCCCCTAATATTGTAGGATATTACCTTAAGAGTAGACATATTGACACAGGTAGCAAGGAGGTCGTTGGGTGGTCAGACTCGCCCGCACAGGATCCAAAGCATTGGAACGCTCCTAGGGAGAAAAGAGAAGAGTGGACAGATAGGGGGAGACAAGAAAAACAGATGGTTAAAGGAACATAGAAAAAAAACTGGTAAGTTAACAACAGTGTAATGCAGTAGCAACGAAGTCTGTAAACAAAACCTCGGTATGTTAGGTGGGGGGTCTCCCCTCCTAAGAGGGAGGACCCCAGACCCAAACCTAGTGTCCCAAAAGGGGACCATACCCAATTTAGGGTGGCCTACGTGGGGAAACTTGAGCCTACATACAAAGGAGAGGGAAGGGGCCCCATCTCCTATCACCGCATCTGAGAAAAGGCTGGAGAAAGGGGAGGGGGGGTATGTTCTGCTAGATAATTCAGAGTCCACTATATCTTAAATGGGTTCAAAGTATGCAGCAAATAAAAATATAAAAGGGGAAAATGGGAACGGCAAAAAGAAAAAAAATAAGAAAAACTGCGTATCCTGTCCCACTCTTTTCTTCTTTCTTTTCTTCCCTTTAATAGAATGTAAGTCCCATCACAATTATGATTTGCTATGTTCAGCAGACTGGGTTGAGAGATAGAAATAGACCATCTCTGAGGGATTCAAGCTCTGATATAGGTAGAGTCAAGGTTCAGCTAGGAAGAGCTCTTTACTCCAATTATAGCTTGTAGAGGGTAGGCACATCAGGGGTATCTGACGATGCTTCTGAGTCAGAAACATGGGGTGACAGTGGTCTCCAAAGGGATCCGGAGGGGTCACTACTTCAATCAGGAGTCCTGATTCAGGTGCTGCCTGTCTCTCCGTCGGTTTTTGCGTGTAACTGTCGACCAGGTTTGTGAGAGATGCTGCACCGGTGCATCAGATGGTCCTCTCCAATCCGGGAAGTCAATAGGTCCCAAGCCAAGAGTTGAAAGAAAGTGGGGTAAATCATCTTTATTGCGTAAGGTGACTTGTCTGCTATCTTTAGTCACCTGTAGGTAAAAAGGGAAGCCCCAACGGTATGATAGTCCTGCTTCCTGGATCACCGTCAAAAGGGGGCGAAGAGCCCTGCGTTGCATTAAGGTGCGCCTGGATATGTCTTGATAGAAGAATAAGCGTGCTCCATCAAAGTCATAAAATGGCCTGTTGCGCATTTTCTGCATGATGCTGTCCTTAAGAGTGTATTTGTGGAGCTTGCAAGTTATGTCTCTGGGGTTTTCAGCATCTTGGGATGGAGGTCTTAACGCTCTGTGTGCCCTATCTATTTCAATGGGTGCAGAGGCCGGCAAACCCAGAATATCTCTGAAAATGTCCGTTAGTGTGGGAATAATATCTCTGGAAGCTGTGGCCTCCGGTAGACCCTTGATCCTGATATTAGCCCTCCTACTGCGATTTTCAACGTCATCTAGTTGACATAGCAATGTATCAATTTGCTGGTCTTGTATTCTGCACCTAGATTGCAGTAGAGCAATGGTGGGGAGAGCCTCCTCCAGCTTCTCCTCCAGGGATTCCACTCTGTTGCCTAAGTGTGAGGTATCAGCTTTAAGTTGGGCTATGTCTTCAGTAAATGCTTTCTCCACTCTAGATGTGAAGCGTTCTAGGTCTTCTCTGGTGGGGAGGGACATAATATGGCATCTAATGTCCTCTTCACTTAAGAAGTCTGACATTTCAGAGCGACCATCCAGGGATACAGGGGACGCTGGAGGGACAGAATCACTCACCGAGCTTGGGGATGGAGCTTGTGAGGCAGGTGAAGCCGTTTCTTTTAATGTCCGAGTTGCGGCTGCAGCTGGCTGGGACGATTTAACTGCCTTCTGTGTTTTCCCGGCCGGCACCATCTTGGAAGCCGCGCGGCCTTGTCCTCGGGTCCCGGGAAAATAAGATTCTAGCTGTCCCTGCCGGTATTTGTCCGTCCGCTGTGGCTCAGAAGACTGCTGAGCCCGTTGTGACATGTGGGGAGCCGTTACACACCGGTATTCCCCGTTTTAGCTGTGATGTCTGCGGCGGTGAGACGGAGCTGAGGCAAAGCACAACCTCACTCCTCCATAGTCAGGACACACCCCCGACCGAGCACTTTTTGCGATTCGGCACTGCTTTGCTTTAACTGACAATTGCGCGGTTGTGCTGCGTTTCACCCAAACAAAATTGACATCCTTTTTTACCCCACAAATAGAGCTTTCTTTTGGTGGTATTTGATCACCTCCTGCATTTTTTATTTTTTGCACTATAAACAAAAAAAGAGCAACATTTTTTGAAAAAAAAAAGCAATTTTTTTTACTTTTTGCTATAATAAATATCCCCCAAAAATATATAAAATTTGTTTTTCCTCAGTTAGGCCGATATGTATTCTTCTACATATTTTTGGTAAAAACAAAAAAATTGCAATAAGCTGATATTGATTGGTTTGCGCAAAAGTTATAGCGTCTACAAAATAGGGGATGGTTTTATGGCATCTTTATTCTTAATTTTTTTTTTTACTAGTAATAGCGGCGATCTGCGATTTTTATCGTGACTGCGACATTATGTCGGACACTTTTGTGTGAATGACACTGGCAGGGGAGGGGTTAACCACTAGGGGGCGATGAAGGGGTTAATTGTGTCCTAGGGAGTGATTCTAACTGTGGGGGGATCAGCTTCAACTCACATGACAGCGATCACTGCTCCCGATGACAGGGAGCAGTGATCTCTGTCATGTCACACGGCAGAACGGGGAAATGCCTTGTTTACATAGGCACTTTCCCGTTCTGCAACTCCATGACACGATCACAGGCATGGCTAGCCTGCTAGCCCCGCCAATTAAAGGGGATGTACAGGTACACCCATTTGCCCACCACTGCCATTGTGCCGACGTATATCGGCGTGCAGCGGCCGGCAAGTGGTTAAGCACAAACTAAAGCATAGTAAGCACAGTTTACTGCTGCCAATGGGAGAGGAAAGGAGGGAAGTTATTAGCATGGCTGGGGGCAGCACAGGGGGGGGCACAGATACTTGAATGGATTGCGCTGCAACACAGCTGGAGGGAGAGAGAGGAGCAGAAGCCGTGGTGCTGCAGGGGGAACTGCAAGAGGGGCAGTAAGGCAATACAGCTGTCCCTCCAGCTCGGCAGGTGCCCCGAGCCCCCCTTTTGAACTGATGGAACCCCGGCCCATTACTGGAGAGCCAGTTGTACTGACTTATCAGCAGCCCTGTTTGCCTAGTCTGTATTCAGATAGGCAACATTTTGGTGAGTGCAATTCCTTGGGTGTGGTGAAGGGAGCAGTTTTGTCTTACTGATTGACAAACACACTGGGTGATCGTTTGTAGTTGAGGACGGAATTGTTCATTTACACATTTTTTTACTGCTTTTTCATTGGAACTGAAGAAACATTGTTTTGTGTATGAATTTGGACTTTCACTTTATGCAATTAATAGACACAGAATTTTGTATTGTAACTTTTTGGAGATATATATACTGTATACAGTGGGGCAAAAAAGTATTTAGTCAGCCACCAATTGTGCAAGTTCTCCCACTTAAAAAGATGAGAGAGGCCTGTAATTGTCATCATAGGTATACCTCAACTATGAGAGACAAAATGTGGAAACAATTTGTCTGATTTTTGGAAGAATTTGCAAATTATGGTGGAAAATAAGTATTTGGTCACCTACAAACAAGCAAGATTTCTGGCTCTCACAGACCTGTATCTTCTTCTTTAAGAGGCTCCTCTGTCCTCCACTCATTACCTGTATTAATGACACCTGTTTGAACTTGTTATCAGTATAAAAGACACCTGTCCACAACCTCAAACAGTCACACTCCAAACTCCACTATGGTGAAGACCAAAGAGCTGTCAAAGGACACCAGAAACAAAATTGTAGACCTGCACCAGGCTGGGAAGACTGAATCTGCAATAGGCAAGCAGCTTGGTGTGAAGAAATCAACTGTGGGAGCAATAATTAGAAAATGGAAGACATACAAGACCACTGATAATCTCCCTTGATCTGGGGCTCCACGCAAGATCTCACCCCGCGGGGTCAAAATGATCACAAGGATGGTGAGCAAAAATCTCAGAACCACATGGGGGGACCTAGTGAATGACCTGCAAAGGGCTGGGACCAACGTAACAAAGGCTACCATCAGTAACACACTACGCCGCCAGGGACTCAGATCCTGCAGTGCCAGACATGCCCCCCAGTACATGTGCGGGCTCATCTGAGGTTTGCTAGAGAGCATTTGGATGATCCAGAAGAGGATTGGGAGAATGTCATATGGTCAGATGAAAGCAAAGTAGAACTGTTTGGTAGAAACAAACTCGTCGTGTTTGGAGGAGAGAGAATGCTGAGTTGCAACCAGAGAACACCATACCTACTGTGAAGCATGGGGTGACAACATCATGCTTTGGGGCTGTTTCTTTGCAAAGGGAACAGGATGACTGATCCGTGTACATGAAAGAATGAATGGGGCCATGTATCGTGAGATTTTGAGTGCAAACCTCCTCCCATCAGCAAGGGCATTGAAGATGAAACGTGGCTGGGTCTTTCAGCATGACAATGATCCCAAACACACTGCCCGGGCAACGAAGGAGTGGCTTCTTAAGAAGCATTTCAAGGTCCTGGAGTGGCCTAGCCAGTCTCCAGATCTATACCCCATAGAAAACCTTTGGAGGGAGTTGAAAGTCCGTGTTGCCCAGCGACAGCCCCAAAACATCACTGCTCTAGAGGAGATCTGCATGGAGGAATGGGTCAACATACCAGCAACAGTGTGTGACAACCTTGTGAAGACTTACACAAAACGTTTGACCTCTGTCATTGCCAACAAAGGATATATAACAAAGTATTGAGATGAACTTTTGATATTGACAAAATACTTATTTTCCACCATAATTTGCAAATTCTTTCCAAATCAGACAATGTGATTGTCTGGATTTGTTTCCACATTTTGTCTCTCGTAGTTGAGGTATACCTATGATGACAATTACAGGCCTCTCTCATCTTTTTAAGTGGGAGAACTTGCACAATTGGTGGCTGACTAAATACTTTTTTGCCCCACTGTATATACTCACCAGCCACTTTATTAGCTTCACTTGTTCAGTTGCTTGGTAACCTGAATTTAACCTAATAATCACCCAATCACATTGCAGCAACTCACTGCATTTAGGCATCTAGACGTGGTGAAGATGACTTGCTGAAGTTCAAACCGAGCATCAGAATGGTGAAGAAAGGGGATTTAAGTGACTTTGAACGTGGCATGGTTATTGGTGCCGGATGGGCTCGTCTAAGTATTTCAAAAACTGCTGATCTACTGGGATTTTCACGTACAGCCATCTTTAGGGTTTACAGAGAATGGTCCGAAAAAGAGAAAATATTCAGTGAGCTGTAGTTGTGTGGACGAAAATGCCTTGTTGATGTCAGAGGTCAGACTCAGAGGAGAATGGGCAGACTAGTTTGAGATAATAGAAAGGCAACAGTAACTCAAATAACCACTCGTTACAACCAAGGTATGCAGAATACCATCTCTGAATGCACAACACATCGAACCTTGAAGCGGATGGGCTTCAGCTGCAGAAGACCACACCTGGTGCCACTCCTGTCAGCTAAGAACAGGAAACTGAGGCTACAATTCACACAGGCTCACCAAAATTGGACAATAGAAGATTGGAAAAACCTTGCCTCGTCTGATGAGTCTCGATTTCAGCTGTGACATTA
The DNA here is from genome assembly GCF_042186555.1 of Aquarana catesbeiana. Classification (NCBI taxonomy): domain Eukaryota; kingdom Metazoa; phylum Chordata; class Amphibia; order Anura; family Ranidae; genus Aquarana; species Aquarana catesbeiana. The sequence goes on along the minus strand of NC_133334.1, from coordinate 166,900,213 downwards.
AGATGGTAGGGTCAGACTTTGGCATAAACATTAAAGCGTTGATCCATCCTGCCTTGTATCAATGGTTCAGGCTGGTGGTGGTGTAATGATGTGGGGGGTATTTTCTTGGCACACTTTGGGTCCCCTAGTACCAATTAAGCATCGTTTAAACACTACAGCCTCCCGGAGTATTGTTACTGACCATATCCATCCCTTTAAGACTACAGTGTACCCATCTTCTGATGGCTACAACCAGCAGGATAATGCACCATGTCACAAGATGCAAATCATCTCAAACTGATTTCTTGAACATGACAAATGAGTTACCTGTACTTCAATGGCCTCCACTGTCACCAGATCTTAATCCAGTAGAGCACCTTTGGGATGTGGTGGAACGGGAGATTAGCATCATGGATATGCAGCCGACAAATCTGCAGCAACTGCGTGATGTTATAGTTACATAGTTACATAGTAGGCGAGGTTAAAAAAAGACACAAGTCCATCAAGTCCAACCTATGAATCATGTTATCATGTCAATATGGACCAAAATCTCTGAGGAATGTTTCCAACACCTTGTTGAATCTATGCCACGCAGAATTAAAGCTGTTCTGAAGGCAAAAGGGATCCAACCTGGTATTAGAAAAGTGTACCTAATAAAGTGGCCAGTGAGTGTATTTACTTTATTTTTTTAATACCAAAGTATTCTTTCCCATCAAAGTATTTATTTCAAATTTGTTTATATATGTACTAGAGTTTCACTAATTACTAGCATTGTAGTGATTGGGGATTTCAGAGTTCCACTATCTTCACACTATCTGATGTATTGAAAGCATTAAGAAGAATTATTTTCACATAAATTGGCAGCTTTTGCAGATGTCCTTTTTTTGTTATAAACCTCAGGTCTCTCTGCCTAATATTATGATGGAACTGGCTAGATTACAAGAGTTACCTAGTTTTAAAATTAATTTGAGCAAATCTGAGATCTAAAAGGGGTAGAGAAACAAACCTTGAAAAGATCTTTCCCCTTTCATTTTAAACACAACTATATACCCTATTAGGTTGGAATTGCTCCTTTTCTGGGGACCCTTCAGCCAGGTGACCCCCAGGAATGATAGAGCCATTATATGGTAATTATAATCCAATAACTCGTGTTTTTATAGTAATTATGAGTGTTATTACTTTTAGGGAAGGTGTGTCTTCTCGTATATATGCTAATAGTTAATTTTAAGCATCATTTTTAATTGTCAGTTTTAATCATTTGAATTGCACAATTATGTTGCATGTCACCCATCTGTTTGTTGTCTATATTGGGTATGCTCCACTCCTGGCCTGACTCCTTTAAGGAATCAATCTGGGAGGGACTCTGAGTTTCCCCATATAGAGCATGTTGGAGGAAGGTGTGTCCTTGTCTTCCGTTTCGGCTTACACTGACATCATGTGGTGCCGGCTGGTCTGGGCGCATGCGCGGCTCTAGGAGCTGCTAAGCGGCACGCCAGTGCTGGGACCCTTAGGACTTCAGCTTCACCACAGCCCGGATTACCACCTATGGGCAGGGCAGGACTTAGGGTGGTGGGGGCCCCTGGGCTTGAGTCACTTTTGGGCCCTACCTTCTATACATTACTTTAAGTAGAACAAAATGCTGACTGGTACCGTAGACAGTCTTACATGTTAAAAAAACATAATAATCTATTTATATGACCACCGATTGAAGCTTGAAAAACTTTTTTTCCAATAAATAAATAATGATTAAAAAAGTTCAAAGTGATCATGTGTTTATTGCAATGCACAAATGTTTTGGTCAGAATGAGAATAAAGCACTTATTTACCTGGAAAACATATTGAAAAACAAACAAATACCTTGTAAGGTTGCAATCATAACAAATCAATTGCAAGAATAAATAACTCATTGAACAAAGTGCAAGATAAATTGTGTGTGTGTGTGTAGTACGTAAGTGAGTGGGAAAAAAGGGACATCAATTTTACTTGGGTTACAACGTCGTATGACCGCGCAATTGTCAGTCAGTTAAAGCAACGCAGTGCAGTATTGCAAAAAAAAGGCCTGGTCGTAAGGGGGGGTAAAAAGTTCTGGAGCTGAAGGGGTTAAGATTGAACAAGTCAAGACTAAAGGGGCATTTTTTTTTTTTTTCATACATAATGGCACACATGTATTTTGCTTTTTGACTTGACACATGAATTCTTTTTTTTTTTTACTCACTTTTAGTCAATTAATTTGGTGCTCTGGTGGAGGGAGGGGCTTCCATGCAGGAGCAATGGAGTCAAGTTGGTTGGGTCCAGTAATTTCACTGTCAGTGTCCGCAGCCTTCTACTTCTTGTATCCACGCCGCTCTGCAGACTGCAAGGTGGACAAGATTGAGGGAGGAGGTGGGTGGAGCCAACACTCCCCAGGGGCGGAGTCCTGCAGTCAGTGTGAGTGACTGTATGGATAAGATGGAGGAGGTGCTGTTGGTGGGAGGGCCAGTACACTCATGGGCGACACGGAGGAGGAAGATTGCTGGCCTCTGCCACACAGTGCCAGACTGCAGCAACAACTGCCTATCAGCCCAGGAAAGACAGATACACTTAGGCAGGCTCCTCTGCTCCAGGCAGCTCCTGTCACGGTCACGTCAGCTCTGAGTCTGAGACTCCGAGTCCAACGTGACTGACTCAATGACGTCACTTGTTGCTAGACGCCAGGCGGCCCAGGCGCTAGCAGCAAGTGCAGGGTTGCCCAACGGCGCAGCTCCACCCACCTCCAGGCTCCTCCTGGTCCATCCTGCGTAATTACACATTAGAGTCTCTCTCTCTGCGCCGCTGATCAGCTGATGAGACAGAGAGAGAGACTCGGGCAGAGTAGCGCTGCACCCAAGTGAGGACCAGTGTGAGTCACCGCTGTTTCATCCGATCTAGCTGAAGATATATGAAGATATTTAAAACATAAACGGGCGGGGCCCCCTATTGGGTGGGGCCCATGGGCTTGAGCCCAGTCAAGCCCAATGGCAAGTCTGGCCCTGCCTATGGGTTACATTCCATGGGACAGGCCAGGAGAGGAGGCATAAGTGTGATACAGACTAGCCATGCTGAATATCAGTCTACCATTGTGAGTCCAACTTTTGTTGTGTGTTAATCCTTTTATAAACAGTTCAACACTAGGGTGGCTGTGCGCTCTCCTTTCTTTGTTTTTGCTACAGATTTCAGTCCACCACCCAGTGGATTCATGGGGAGCTGCAACACCTAGAACAACTAAATCGTTTGCTGTTCACACGGCTATCCCTGTATGTAATTAGGACTGTGTGGGAACTGTGCAAACTGGTTAACCACTTGCTTACTGGGCACTTAAGCCCAATTTTCAGCTTTCAGTGCTCTCACACTTTGAATGACAATTACTCAGTCATGCAACACTGTACCTAAATGACTTTTTTGTCTTTTCTTTCATACAAATAGAGCTTTCATTTGGTGGTATTTGATCACCTCTGGGTTTTTTATTTTTTGTGCTATAAATGAAAAAAGACCGAAAATTTAGAAAAAAACGCATTTTCTTCATTTCTGTGATAAAATTTTGCAAATTAGCAATTTTTCTTCATAAATGTTGGCCACAATTTATACTGCTACATATCTTTGGTAAAAATAACCGAAATTAGTGGATATTATGTAGTCTGTGTGAAATTTATAGAGTCTACAAGCTATGGTGCAAATCATAAAAAAATGATCACATCTGATGTGATCCTAACAAGCCAGGAAAGTACAAATGCCCCCCAAATGACCCTTTTTTGGAAAGTAGACATTCCAAGGTATTTAGTAAGAGGCATGGTGAGTTATTTGAAGTTATTATTATACAGGATTTATATAGCGCCAACAGTTTACGCAGCGCTTTACAATATAAAAGGAGACAATACAGTTACAATACAATAAAATACAAGAGGATTAAGATGACCCTGCTCAGAAGAGCTTACAATCTAATAGGGTGGGGCAGGTGGTACAAAAGGTTGTAACTGTGGTGAATGAGCTGAAGGAAGTGGTAGGAGATTAGTTGGAGGCTTGATAGGCTTCCCTGAAGAGATGAGTTTTCAGGGATCGCCTGAAGGTAGCAAGAGTAGGGGATAGCTGGACCAGTGGAGGTAGCAAGTTCCAGAGGATGGGAGAGGCTCTGGAGAAATCCTGGAGACGAGCATGGGAGGAGGAGACGAGAGAGCTTGGAAGTAGGAGGTCTTGAGCGGAGGGGACGATTTGGGTGATATTTGGAGACAAGATTGGTGATGTAGCTCGGGGCAGAGTTGTGAATGGCTTTGTATGTTGTGGTTAGTATTTTGAATTTAATTCGCTGGGTGATTGGGAGCCAGTGTAGGGATTGGAGAAGAGGGTTGGCAGACGCTGAACGGTGGGTAAGGTGGATAAATCTGGCAGCAGCATTCATGATAGACTGAAGAGGGGATAGCCTATGGAGAGGCAGGCCAATGAGAAGGGAGTTGCAATAGTCAAGGTGAGAGATAACAAGGGAGTGAATGAGGAGCTTGGTGGTTTCATTTGTTAAAAAGGTACGAATTTTAGAGATGTTACAGAGGTGAATTCTACAAACTTTTGACAACGATTGGACTTGGGGCTGAAATGACAAGTCAGAGTCTAGGATTACACCTAGTACCCTGGCGTGAGAGGAGGGCCTGATGGTTGCATTGATTTTGATGGAAAAGTCATGGAGGGGGGCATGTGCAGGGGGGAATATTAATAGCTCAGTTTTAGAGAGATTTAGTTTAAGGAAGTGGTGCGACATCCATGCTGATATGTCAGTTAGTAAGTTAGTAATGCGAGAGGAGACTGAAGGAGTGAGGTGAGGAGTAGATAGATAGATTTGGGTGTCATCGGCGTATAAGTGGTATTGGAAGCCGTCGGCGGTTATCAAGTGACCAAGGGAGAAGGTGTAGATAAAGAAGAGAAGGAGTCCAAGAACAGAGCCTTGGAGGACCCCCACAGAAAGGTGAAATGGGGAGGAGGAGACAGAGTTTTAGGTAACACTGAAGGAGCGCTGTGATTGATAAGCAGAGAATCGGGATAGAGCAGAATCTCGGAGGCCAAGGGAATGTAGTTTATTGAGAAGGAGCGGGTGGTCAACAGTATCAAAGGCTGCAGAGAGGTCAAGTAGTAGGAGTATGAAGTATTGGCTGTTGGGTTTAGCAGTTAGTAAATCGTTAGTGAGTTTTAGTAAGGCAGTTTCCGTAGAGTGCTGTGAGCGAAAGCCAGACTGTAATGGGTCAAGAAGGTTATTTTCACTGAGGTAGGAGCTAAGACAGTTGTAGACTAAGCGTTCTAGAAGTTTAGAGGTGAATGGGAGCAATGAGATGGGTCTTAAGTTGTTTAGATTGATGGGGTCCAGTGAGGGCTTTTTAAGTAAGGGAGTTATCTGCGCATGTTTTAGAGAGGAGGGGAAGGTGCCGCTAGAGAGGGAGAGATTGAAGATGTGAGTAAGGGAGCATAGGATAGAATAAGAGGGTGACCTTGGTAGTTGTGAGGGAACAGGATCCAAGGGACAATTGGTTAGGTGGGCATCTGAGAAAAGTTTTGTAACCTCTTCAGTAGTAGCCAATTCAAAAGAGGAGAGTGTTGAATGTGCTGTTAGGCCAGGTACGTTGGGTGGGGAAGATGTACGCACAGTGGAGGTGTCCTCACAAATTGCATCAATCTTGTCTTTGAAGTGATTGGCAATCTCTTGGGCAGTGAGTGAGTTAGTGGGTAGAGGACGAAGCAGAGAGTTAAAGGTTAAGAAGAGCCGATGGGGACTGGATGACAAAGTATTCATAAGAGAAACAAAGTAGGCTTGTTTGGCAGCACGGAGGCAGGAATTATATTTTAGAAGGGCAGATTTATATAGGGTGAAGTCTTGCAGGCATTTGGTTTTACGCCACAGTCATTCAAGAGCACGACAATGTCTCTTGAGATTTCTAGTGTTGTCAGTTTACCAGGGTTGTAACGGTCGGGGCCTGATTCTGCGTGTGGTTAGAGGAGCAAGTGCATCTAGTGATGATGAAAGCAAACTGTTGTAGACAGCGGTGGCCAGGTCAGGACAGGACAGGAGAGAGATGTCATATAAGTGGTCAGTAGCAGAATAGAGAAGAGAAGGGTTAAGGTGGCGAAGGTTCCTACAAGTAATTGTTTGCTGCTTGGAGGGATGGGTGGTTGGAGGTAAGGATACAGTGAAACTAATGAGGTTGTGATCAGAGAGAGGAAAGGGGGTGTTTGTGAGGTTGCCAAGATTGCAGAGGTGGGAGAATACAAGGTCAAGGGTATTACCATTGGATTGAGTGGAAGTATGTGTCCATTGTGTTAGGTCAAAAGATGAGGTTAAGTCGAGAAGTTTAGCTGTAGTTGGGCTGTTAACATTGACAGGAATGTTGAAGTCACCAAGAAGGATTGTGGGTATTTCAGAGGAGAGAATGTAGGGTAGCCAGGCAGCAAAGTCATCAAGAAAGCACGACACCAGTCCAGGAGGCTGATAAATTTCTGCAATCCTCAGAGAAATAGGAGAAAACAGACCAATACAGTGCATCTCAAAAGAAGAGAGGGATAGAGAGGGAGGGATAGGAAGGTGCTTTGTGGGGATAGAAGGAATCCAACTCCACCTCCTTTCTGTCCGTTGGGTCTGGGGGAGCGAGTCCAATGGAGGCCACCATGGGAGAGGGCAGCAGGAGAAGCTGAGTCCAAATTTTGAAGCCAGGTTTCGGTTATGGCGAGTATGTTAAAACCATGAGAGATGGAGAGGTCATGTACAGATGTTAGCTTGTTACAGGTGGAGCGGGCATTCCAAAGGGCGTATGAGATAGGTGGGCTGCTTTGAGGAAGCAGGGGGATAGAAAGGAAATTAAGTGGATTGCAGTGGTTGCCAGAGAGGGAGGGGTATTGGAGATGTGGCTTGCAGTTTGGAAATGGCAGACCAGGATTAGGAGAAATGTCACCTGAGACTAGGAGAAGGAGGAGGGTGAAGAAGGCAAGATGGGAGTGGGATGTGCATGAGCGCACGTGTCTAGTGGCCCTGGTGTTTATGCCAGCATGTGGGAGCAGCAAATGCAGGAATTGATGGGTGCAGTAGTAGGGAGAGGGTAGGAGTGCGGGTGATATGTGCATGCTGCAGGGTAGAGAGGAATGGTAGAGTAAGGATAATTTGAGGATAGAAGACACTGATGTGAGAAGGAAGAGAATGAGGAGCATGTTAGTGAATAGAGTGGGAATCTGACTTGATATAAAATAAATGTCAAATGCTGGTTTGCTTGCCATCTTGCAGAGTGGAGCAGAGTTCTTGTATCTTCATCCAGTTTTAGTTATCCTGCTTTAGTTAAACTGCGGCAGGGAAACTGCGCATCACTCGTGACAGAGCCAGGAAAGAGCCATGATGTCTACGGCTTGCCCCTGTCTGCGCCACCCCATAGGCTGCTTTAAATTTATAGGGAGACTGAGCAGGCATGCATTTCTCTATTGGTCATCATAGGGTCTGATTTGAGACACCTGAATATGGAAGAGAAGAAGGCCAATACCAGACCAGACACATGCTAGGTTCGTAAAGCTAATTACCTCTCTTGATCACTCAAGCCAAATGGGGTTGAGAATCAATCACCAGTAATGTTGCTATTGTAGTGTGGTTGTAATATAGCTAGCATTAAATATAGAAGTTTAAAGATATGACAGCAGAAGACATTTACCAAATATGTTACAGTAATGTCAGTTCAGCAGAGTAGAGCATACAGTTGTAATTTTTTCCCACAATTCTTTGCAAAATTAAGATTTTATTTTATTTTATTTTTTTTCACAAAATTGTCATTGTAATAGCTCATTACAATAACTTTCACTACCTGGCCACATACATAGGCCCAACATACAGGGAGCACCATCAGGTGTTCAAGGAGCATAAATTACACATTTAACTTGTTGACTCCCTATTACACTTTTGAAGGCCCTAGAGCACCAGGACAATGGAAACGCCCACAAAATGACCCCATTTTGCAAAGCTAACACCTCAACGTATAATCTATGAGGCATAATGAGTCTTTTGAACGGTTCATTTTTTTCCAGAAGTTTTTGGAAAATGTGGAAAAAAAATGAAAACGCATTTTTTTACACAAAGTTGTCTATTTATAAGATATTTCCAACACATAGCATTTACATAGCAAAAATGACACCCCAAAATACATTCTGCCTCTCCTTTTGAGTATGGCGATACCAAATGTGTGAGACTTTTACACAACCTGGCCACATACAGAGATCCAACATGCAAGGAACACCGTCAGGTGTTCCAGGGACACATAGCATGCACATACCAAGAATTACACCCCAAAATACATTATGCTGAGCAAAGGGCAAACAAAAGATTATCTGTGGTTTTAGTAATGCAGTTGTCCACAGGAGGATAGCACTGGTCCAAGCAGCAGGCAGGAACTTGGTCAGCAACAGCGAACACAATTGTTCAGGCAGCAGGCAGGGATACTGTCCATATACAGTCCAGGGTCAGTGCAGGCAGAGATATTGTCAGCTGTGCCAAAAATATTGGTCCTGGTAGTAGGCAGGAACATGGTCCATGTGCTGTGGTCAGTGCGACAGGAAGAGGCATGATGGCAGTAAGTCCTACAGGCAGCAGGCAGAAGTAGGGCCTCGTTCAGGACAGAATGGGGTCAGGGGTAGAGGCTTCTCCCACCCAAATCTCTTTGAAGCCTCCGAGTCTCCAGACCCTAATCTAGGAATGAGAAAACAAAAAAAATCTTTTTCTTCATCCAGAAAAACTATTCTGGAGCCCCTCACATATGTGAGACCCCTGTGTTGAATCCCACTAGTCCAGTTGCAGGGTACAAGATCAGTCCAAGAGGCAGGCAAATAACATGGTCAAACAGTTCAACGTCGGTTCCAGATCAGGCAGAGGCATGTACAGAATCGGCAGGCAGAAGCGTGGTCCAATAATAAGCCAGGGTCAGTTACAGAGCAGGCAGTTGCATAAGGGGTGTGAGGGTAAATGGCAGGAACTGAGGCTTACGTTTACCATACTTCACTAATAATTAATAACGGCGAAAACAGTCACCTATGCAGAGGCCTGGTTGGGAAGGGCAATGGGGACAATAATAAGATGTGTCTCTTCTGACTCCTCTACTGGTACACACCCTACATCTTTTTTGGCCTGTTGGTTTGGGAGGGATTTTATCGGGAAAGTGGCGTTCGAAGGGTTGACTAAGAACATCTGATCGGATGTTTTCTGGTGGGCTGTTCGGGAATATAAGGGCAGTGTAAATTTCCTCCTGGTAGCCAAGGAAGGGTTGGGGGGTTTTGGGTGGAGTTGCGGTAAATGATATAGGAATTGAATATGGGCAATTGAAAAAAATAAATTGCTACTTTTTTATACCAATTGTATGTCCGTCTTGTGGCAAGGTATGGTTCGAGCATTTGGTCATTGAAGTGGACTCCCCCATAAACAAATTGCATTCATGGATGCATGTTGGTTTCTGGATGGGGCCATTCCTTCTGGGGATTTCCACATAGGTGTTATTGTGGAACGAAGACAACATGTAGACATCCCTTCTGTCCCTCCACTTCACTGCCAGAATCTCCTTGTTTCGCAGACTTGTCGTCTCTCCTCTTATCAACTGCATATTGACAAGTCTTTGAGGAAAGCCCTTCCGGTTCTTTCTTACGGTGCCACATGCTGGCGTCTTCTTCCGGTGAAGGTTGTGGAACAGGGGCAGACTTGTGTAGAAGTTGTCTACGTACAAGTGGTATCCTTTGTTGTGTAGGGGGTATATGAGGTCCCAAACAACTTTTCCGCTGGATCCCAAGTAGTCCGGGCAATTAGGGGGCTGCAGTTGGGTATTCTTCCCTTCATACACTATGAAGGCATATGTATACCCTGTGACTCGGTCACATAATTTGTACACCTTCACCCCATAGTGGGTCCTTTTGCTGGGGATAAATTACTTAATTTTAAGCCTGACGCTAAATTTAACAAGGGACTCATCCACACATATATGTTGATCCGGAGTAAACAACTGGGGGAATATTTCTGAAAAATAATTTCGTATTGGCCGAATTTTGTAAAGCCTGTCATAATTTGGGTCATTTCGGGGAGGGCACTGGGTATTATCACTGAAATGTGTAGGAACCTGATGATCATCAGATATCTGGTTCTGGGCATTACCGCGAAGATCCACATGTGGTGGATGGGGTGGGTTGACCAATAGGAACGCAATTCATTTTTTTTGGTCCCATATTAAATGTGAGGCCCAAAAAACCTTCAACTTTTCCACTGTTAGGTCTCTCCACTCGTAGGGATGGGCATAATAGGATGTTGGATTTTTCAAAATAAATTGCTGTGCATACAGGTTGCACTGGCCACAATTGACGCTAACATGTCCTCCGTAAAAATTTAATTTAAAAAATTGATTGGGGAAAAATTTTTCATGTCCACCTGGACTCCTGGCCACAGGGGGTTCTGAAGAGCATAGGGAAGGCTGGCATTGGTCCTAACCCTTTAGGGCTGAGGTGACACCCCACTGCTACTTGTCCTTTCTTGCCGAGGTACTGCGGTGCTGGTGGATGGCACTGCGGTGCTGGTGGATGCCACTGCCTCCTCACCAGATTGCCTTTGTTTGGCGGGCAGAATATCTTCCTCCTCTGAGTCTGTCATTGTTCCACTACTGAGGACTGGCTCATAATTTACGTCAGACTCCGAATTTGAAAGGGGATCCGAAAAAGAGCTCCTCGTTGCTCTCGTTTGAAAGTATTTGATATGCCTCCTCGACGGAAAAGCATCTTTTGGACATGGTTGCTGGTGATGTTGAGACTGCACAGCAGGTGTGTGCTAAGCCTGCACTGATGGGTACTAATGAGGCGGCACTGATGAGCACAGATGTGCACTGATGTGCACTAATTGATGGCACAGATGTGCACTGATGAGGTGGCACAGATGGGCACTGATGAGGTGGCACAGATGGGCACTGATGAAGCAGAACAGATGTGCACTGATTGCACAGATGTCCACTAATGAGGAGATACAGATGGGCACACATATGCACTGATGAGGTGGCACTGAGGTGGTACAGATGGGCTCTAATGAGGTGGCACAGATGGGCACTGATGAGGTGGAACAGATGTGCACTGATTGTACAGATATGCACTACTGAGGTGGCACAGATGGGCACTGTTGAGATGGCACAGTTGGGCAATGATGAGGCAGCACAGATGGGCACCTATGAGGCAGCACAGATGTGCACTGATTGATTGCACAGATGAGGCAGCACAGATGGGTACAGACGGCACAGGTGGGCACTGATGCGCACAGGTGGCACTAGCTATAGATGCTAATTGTCACTGTGGTACTGATTGGGCACTGTTTGGGCACACTGTTTTGGCACATTGTTTTTTTTTTCACTGTAAAAACACTCACGATTCTTCACAGAAGCTCTCCCTCCTCACACTCGGTTTCTGAGGAGGGAGAGTCGGCAATGAGAGATGATCTCATATGTTTACATATGAGATCATCTCATTGGCCACGCCGATCGCGCTGTAAACGGCTGCTGTGATTGCCCATTTACAGCGATCTGTGATTGGCTGCATCCAAGGGACATGGCCAACACAGATTTTCTGCGATGCACGCTCATGAGAGCGCGTGGGGAGCGAGGAAAGGGCAAGACGTCAATAGACGTAGTACCGGCAATGTAGATCCGCGCTGTAGCCGTCATTCGGCTATAGCGTGGATCTGAAGTGGTTAATGTATGTTTTATTGGACTTTGGGTACCAGACAGCTGCGTCCCTATATAATTTTATTGGTTTGGGACTGCCTGTGTTAACAACCTGTACAATTGACTGTACTATATGAAGAAGATTCATCGAGAAGACTTTTAGGAATCCTAAGTTTTCTGTTTTTAGTTTTTTTATCTAATGGTTCTTGGTTATAGACGCATTGATCTCTCCCATAGTGATTTTTCCATTGCTTAGGTCAACATGGCTGACTCTTCCCTTTACTCACAGGAAGAGGTTGTGTCAGAAACTATGAAATCAGACCAAGACAGAAGTACAGTTAAATCAGACTTGTTTAACAATAAAAGTAAAAAGAACAAACTTAGTCAAAACATAGCCAAAGTTCAGTAACCGTAACGAATAGTCAGCCAAGCCAAAAGTCAGGAATCAATGTAGTGGAGCAGCAAGCAGGATCAGCACCATAAGGATAACTGTGTTGCCCTGGCAGTCGGGTAACTCCATAATGAAATCAATAGACAGGTGGGTCCAGGGCCTCTCCCCATTGGGTATGGGTTGTAGGAGGCCCACTGGAAGATGTCGTGGAGTCTTATGCCCAGTACACACAGTCGGACATTGATCGGACATTCCGACAACCAAATCCTAGGATTTTTTCCGACGGATGTTGGCTCAAACTTGTCTTGCATACACACGGTCACACAAAGTTGTCGGAAAATCCGATCATTCTGCACGCGGTGACGTAAAACACGTACGTTGGGACTATAAACGGGACAGTAGCCAATAGCTTTCATCTCTTTATTTATTCTGAGCATGCGTGTTACTTTGTGCGTCGGATTTGTGTACACACGATTGCAAATTCCGACAATGGCTTTTGTTGTTGGAAAATTTTATAGCCTGCTCTCAAACTTTGTGTGTCGGAAAATCCAATGGAAAATGTGTGATGGAGCCTACACATGGTCGGAATTTCCGACAACAAGGTCCTATCACACATTTTCCGTCGGAAAATCCGACCGTGTGTACGGGGCATTACTCTGTGGACACATGGAACAGGCAGCTACAAAGGCGGTTACATCAGCATGTAGACTAGGCCACCAGAATTGTTAGGAAATGGCCCAAAATAGTTGATTCTTCCCAGGGTGGCCAGCAGCCTTGGGAGAATGGCAAGTCTGGAGCACGGCAGTACAGAGACTCTCTGGGACAAAGCAGTGGTCACAAGGTTTCTCAGGAGGAGCATGGACCTGAGCAGCAAGAATTTTGTCACCCGAAGGAGAAGTGAGACTGGTGGGAACCGTAGTCAGAATACGATCAGGAGGAATCACAGGAGCTAGAACTGACGCCATCTTGGAAGTGGGGGAAAATTGTCGTGACAAAGCGCCAGCCCTTACATTCTTAGTACCGGGTAAGAATGAGACAATGTAATTGAAACTTGACAATAATAGAGCCTATTGCTCCTTTCTGGGAGAGTGGCGTTTAGCCTCAGACAAGAATGTGAGATTCTTATGGTCAATAAGAATGAGAACCCGGCACAGTGGTACCTTCGAGGAGATGTCTCCATTCTTTCAGGGCTAAAATAATCGCCAACAGCTCTCTGTCACCAATCTCGTAATTGCACTCCGCAGGTGACAATTTCTTGGAAAAGTAGCCACAAGGTTGCATAGCACTCTGAGGTAGGACATTGAGACAGAAGGGCGCCAACACCAGTCTCAGAAGCATCAACCTCAAGGATAAAAGGTAACGTAGGATCAGGATGTGCCAACACAGGAGCAGAAACAAAGGCAGCCTTGAGACTCTCAAAGGCCTTAATGGACTCCGGAGACCAACTCTGTGAGTTACCGTCATTTCTGATCATATCAGTCAGGGGTATGACCAGAGATAAAAAGTTACGAATAAACTTCCGATAATAGCTGGCAAAGCCCAGGAGTCCATCAAAAAACCAGCAGTGGAAATGACATAACCCAGGAATTTAACCTGTTTTTACGATGGAACTCGCACTTCTCCAGTTTACAATAGAGATTGTTCTCTTAGTTTCTGACGCACATGACAGACATCTGTGTGGTGGCTCTCCAGGGACTTGGAAAATATGAGGATATCATCGAGATAAACCACCACACATAACTGCAACAAATCTCAGAGGACATTGTTAATAAATTCCTGGAAAACTGCCGGGGCGTTACAAAGGCCAAAAGACATTACGAGGTACTCATAATGGCCTGTTCTGGTATTAAATGCAGTTTTCCACTCGTTGCCCTCCTTAATCCTCATGAGATTGTATGCCCCTCTTAAATCAAGCTTGGTGAAAACTATTGCTCCCTTGGGGCTGTCAAATAACTCCATAATCAACGGAATTGGATAGGCATTCCTAGATGTGAAACGATTGAGACCCCTATAATCAATACAAGGTCTCAGTTCACCACTCTTCTTCTTCACGATGTAGAAACCAGCACCAGCAGGAGACGAGGATTTGCGGATGAAACCTCGAGAAAGTGCGTCTGTAACATACTCCTCCATGGCCTTATCCTCCAAGACCGACAAAGGGTAAACCCGGCCATGAGGGGGTATGGCACCAGGTTGAAGGTCAATTGCACAATCATACGGCCGGTGTGGAGGCAAACTACCGGCTTGACCTTTGTCAAAGACATCGCTAAAATCACTCTTCCGGCAGGAAGGAGAATGAAGAGGTGCACAGGACCTTGGCTACCTTCTGGAAGCATGTCTCACTGCATTGTGGTGACCAGGAGAGAACCTCAGCATGGAGCCAATCAAAAGAGGGGTTGTGCCTCTGCAACCAAGGATAACCAATAACCAGCGGAAACTTAGGTGAGGAAATAATTTGGAATTGGATTATCTCACGGTGAAGAGCCCCTATGGCCATGGACAACGGAACCGTCTCATGAGTCACATGGGCAGGCTGTAGAGGTCTCCCATCAAGAGCCTCAATGGCAAGTGGAATGCAGCGGAATCGAGTGCTTCGATACAAAGGCAGCATCAATGAACAGGCCTGCAGCCCCAGAGTCGATTAGAGCCTGTATCTCGATGAACAACTCAGCCCAAGAAAGGGTGACTGAAAACCAGGGGCTTAGCCTTCTGGATAACTGGGGATGAAACAACTCCACCTAAGGTCTGTCCGTGGTTCAGGAATTCCCTGCATGGGTAGGACAAGACTTAAAAAAGTGACCTGCCTGGCCACAATAAAGGCACACTCTCTCCCTCCTCCTAAAGGTTCTCTCATCCACAGAAAGATGCGTGGAACTCAAGTGCATGGGTTCACCTTCACTGACTGACTCAGTACCAAGATGCATAGGAGGTGAGGGAGGCACAGGTGGGACTGAAAAGCTCAGAGACAAACATACAGGAGGCTTCCACAAGCGCTCCTTAAAAGAGAGTCTCTCTGAGTCTGGAGTCAATGAGGATGGCAAACGTGATCAACCTCTCCAGCTCAGTGGGTATATCTTGGGCTGCTATCTCATCCTTGATGGTATCTGAGAGACCATGAGAAAAAGCAGCCATGAGGGCTTCATTGTTCCACACTAGGGATGAGCCGAACACCCCCCTGTTCGGTTCGCACCAGAACATGCGAACAGGAAAAAAGTTTGTTCGAACACGCGAACACCGTTAAAGTCTATGGGACACGAACATGAATAATCAAAAGTGCTAATTTTAAAGGCTTATATGCAAGTTATTGTCATAAAAAGTGTTTGGGGACCTGGGTCCTGCCCCAGGGGACATGGATCAATGCAAAAAAAAGTTTTAAAAATGGCCGTTTTTTCAGGAGCAGTGATTTTAATAATGCTTAAAGTCAAACAATAAAAGTGTAATATCCCTTTAAATTTCGTACCTGGGGGGTGTCTATAGTATGCCTGTAAAGGGGCGCATGTTTCCCGTGTTTAGAACAGTCTGACAGCAAAATGACATTTGAAAGGAAAAAAGCCATTTAAAACTACTTGCGGATATTGCATTGCCGGTCCGACAATACACATAGAAGTTCATTGATAAAAACGGCATGGGAATTCCCCACAGGGGAACCCCGAACCAAAATTTAAAAAAAAAAATGACGTGGGGGTCCCCCTAAATTCCATACCAGGCCCTTCAGGTCTGGTATGGATTTTAAGGGGAACCCCGCGGCAAAAAAAAAAAAAAAACGGCGTGGGGTCCCCCAAAGAATCCATACCAGACCCTTATCCGAGCACGCAACCTGGCAGGCCGCAGGAAAAGAGGGGGGACGAGAGAGAGCCCCCCCTCCTGAACCGTACCAGGCCACATGCCCTCAACATTGGGAGGGTGCTTTGGGGTAGCCCCCAAAACACCTTGTCCCCATGTTGATGAGGACAAGGGCCTCATCCCCACAACCCTGGCCGGTGGTTGTGGGGGTCTGCGGGCGGGGGGGCTTATCGGAATCTGGAAGCCCCCTTTAACAAGGGGACCCCCAGATCCCGGCCCCCCCCTGTGTGAAATGGTAAGGGGGTACAAGTACCCCTACCATTTCACTAAAAAACTGTCAAAAATGTTAAAAATGACAAGAGACAGTTTGACAATTCCTTTATTTGAATGCTTCTTCTTTCTTCTATCTTCCTTCATCTTCTTCTTCTTCTGGTTCTTCTGGCTCTTCTGGTTCTTCCTCCGGCGTTCTCGTCCAGCATCTCCTCCGCGGCGTCTTCTATCTTCTTCTCATCGGGCCGCTCCGCACCTATGGCATGGGGGGAGGCTTCCGCTCTTCTCTTCATCTTCTTCTCTTCTTCATCTTCCTTTCTTCTTCTATTCTTCTCTTCTTCTCTTCTTCATCTTCTTCTCCGGGCCGCTCCGCATCCATGCTGGCATGGAGGGAGGCTCTCGCTGTGTGATGGCGTCTCCTCGTCTGACGGTTCTTAAATAACAGGGGGCGGGGCCACCCGGTGACCCCGCCCCCCTCTGACACACGGTGACTTGACGGGATTTCCCTGTGACGTCGCGGGGAATGCCATAGGGAAGTCCCCTCATGTCCCGTGCGTCAGACGATGGCAGGGTCACCGGGTGGCCCCACCCCCCGTTATTTAAGAACCGTCAGAAGAGGAGACGCCGTCACACAGTGGGAGCCTCCCTCCATGCCAGCATGGATGCGGAGCGGCCCGGAGAAGAAAATGAAGAAGAGAAGAAAAGAAGAAGATGAAGAAGAGAAGAGGATGAGGAGAAGAGCGGGAGCCTCCCCCCATGCCATGGGTGCGGAGCGGCCCGAGAAGAAGATAGAAGACGCCGCGGAGGAGATGCTGGAAGAGAACACCGGAGGAAGAACCAGAAGAGCCAGAAGAACCAGAAGAAGAAGATGAAGGAAGATAGAAGAAAGAAGAAGCATTTAAATAAAGGAATTGTCAAAAACTATCTCTTGTCATTTTTAACATTTTTGACAGTTTTTTAGTGAAATGGTAGGGGTACTTGTACCCCCTTACCATTTCACACAGGGGGGGCCAGGATCTGGGGGTCCCCTTGTTAAAGGGGGCTTCCAGATTCCGATAAGCCCCCCGCCCGCAGACCCCCACAACCACCGGCCAGGGTTGTGGGGATGAGGCCCTTGTCCTCATCAACATGGGGACAAGGTGTTTTGGGGGGCTACCCCAAAGCACCCTCCCAATGTTGAGGGCATGTGGCCTGGTATGGTTCAGGAGGGGGGGCACTCTCTCGTCCCCCCCTCTTTTCCTGCGGCCTGCCAGGTTGCGTGCTCGGATAAGGGTCTGGTATGGATTTTTGGGGGGACCCCACGCCGTTTTTTTTTTTTGGCGCGGGGTTCCCCTTAAAATCCAGACCAGACCTGAATTTAGGGGGACCCCCACGTCTTTTTTTTTTATTTTGGCCGGGGTTCCCCTTAATATCCAGACCAGACCTGAATTTAGGGGGACCCCCACGTCTTTTTTTTTTATTTTGGCCGGGGTTCCCCTTAATATCCATACCAGACCTGAAGGGCCTGGTATGGAATTTAGGGGGACCCCCACGTCATTTTTTTTTAAATTATGGTTCGGGGTTCCCCTGTGGGGAATTCCCATGCCGTTTTTATCAATGAACTTTTATGTGTATTGTCGGACCGGCAATGCAATAGCCGCGAGTAGTTTTAAATGTCTTTTTTCCTTTCAAATGTCATTTTGCTGTCAGACTGTTCTAAACACGGGAAACATGCGCCCCTTTACAGGCATACTATAGACACCCCCCAGGTATGAAATTTAAAGGGATGTTACACTTTTGTTGTTTGACTTTAGGCATTATTAAAATCACTGCTCCTGAAAGAACGGCCGTTTTTAAAACTTTTTTTGGCATTGATCCATGTCCCCTGGGGCAGGACCCAGGTCCCCAAACACTTTTTATGACAATAACTTGCATATAAGCCTTTAAAATTAGCACTTTTGATTTCTCCCATAGATTTTAAAGGGTGTTCCGCGGCATTCGAATTTGCCGCGAACACCCCAAATTGTTCGCTGTTCGGCGAACTTGCGAACAGCCAGTGTTCGAGTCGAACATGTGACTCGAACTCGAAGCTCATCCCTTTTCCATACAACCTCTGCTGCCAGAGTACGGAATTCAATGGCATAGTCGGCAACAGTTCACGTAATCTGTTCGATCGACATGAGGCAATTGGCAGCAGAAATGGAGCGTGCGGGAACGTCAAATACCCTTTTAAACTAAGCCACAAACTCAGGGTAACTCAAGACAACAGGTTTTTGCGTCTCCCATAGAGGGTTTGCCCAAGCCAAGGTTCTCTCAGAAAGCAAAGATATCACAAAACCTACTTTGCTTTTGTTCGTGGAAAACACCTGGGGCAGCATCTCAAAGTATATCTCACCTTGGTTGAGAAACCCTCTGCATTGGAGTGGATCGCCCCCAAACCGCTGGGGAAGCGGAGCGGAACCAGACATACCTCTTATAGAGGTAATACTCGAGGCGGGTGCCTGTACAGAGACTAGAGCAGCAGCAGGGTTGGCCTGCAATATAGGTTGGCAAACTGATCCATGCGGTGATCCAGTTCATCCAATCTGGAAAAAATATTACCAACAAGTGGATTGACTGCATCTTCTGAATTCATGGTCTTTGCTTACTGTCAGAAACCATGAAATCAGACAGAGACAGAAGTACCGTTAAATCACACTTGCTTAATAATAAGAGTGAAAAGAACAAACGTAGTCAAAACATAGCCAAAGTTCAGTAACCGTAACGAATAGTCAGCCAAGCCAGAAGTCAGGGATCAATGTAGTGGAACAGGAAGCAGGATCTGGAGCTAGAAGGGATGTCAGCAAAGCAAGTCTTTGAACAGGATCGCAGGTGATAGTTTCTGTGATGTTGACCAAGGCAAATGCAAAGGTCCACTGGGCTGAACAGCTTAAAGTGGTGTTCCACCCTAAAAAAAAAATACATGAATGTGCTTAAAAAAAAATAAAAAAAAACATTTAAAAATTGTTTTTTTTAACTTACCTCTAAATGCCTGTTGCTAGGGGGTCCCTGGTAGTCTGCCTCTTTCAGTGCCTGGGCTGGTGACATCACTTCCCCTTGGCACAGGAAGGGCTCAGCTCTGTTCCCTCCCTCTTGTCAATCATCTGGGACCCATTACAGGTCCCAGATGACTGAGCGGCCAATCACGGCGCGCGGCGCCGCTCGCGAATGCGCAGTGGGTGCCCGGTGCCCACAGTTGCAATGCCGGTGCCACCGAACGGAGGGGGAGATGAGCGGGGCTTCGATCCCCCACATCGCTGGACCCTGGGACAGATAAGTGTCCAATTAAAAGTAAGCAGCTGCAGTATTTGTAGCTGCTGACTTTTAATTTTTTTTTTTTTTTTTTTGGGAACACTAATCAAAGGCAGTGAGACATTTCCCGATCTCTGCAGCCGCACATGTCTCATTGCCTGTGATTAGTGCAGCGCCATGCTGACTTCCTGGTGGGCTCTGCACGTGGAGTGTGCGAACACGCCCGAGCCCATCCTTAACCACATGCCGACCGGACCATCGATGAAAGACAGCAGCGCGGTCGGCGTCCATGGACGTCCTCTCAGAATCCCACTCTCTCGCACCCCCCTGGGGCGCGCACCTGAGGACTTCTGTGATCGCGGCCGTTTACCATGTGATTGCTCCGTCAAATGACGGAGCGATCACATGTAAACAAACCGACGTCATGTCATGATGCCGCTTCCTCCCTCCCCTCTGTGTTTACAGATCGGTACAGTGCGAGGGGAGAGGGGGAGGGATCGGATGGCAGCACCGCTGTGGGCTGGATGTGTAATGCCCACAGTACTGCTCAGTGACAATTGCAGTCACATCCATGGATCCATCCATCCATGCTTAGCCATCCCTCCATACTCTAATGCCCTGCACTACTCTGCAATACCCTGCAATACCCTGCAATACTCTGCAATACCCTGCACTACTCTGCAATACCGTGCACTACTCTGCACTACTCTGCAATACCCTTCAATACCGTGCACTACTCTGCAATACCCTGCAATACCCTGCAATACCGTGCACTACTCTGCAATACCGTGCACTACTCTGCAATACCCCGCACTGCTCTGCAATACCCCGCACTACTCTGCAATACCCTGCAATACTCCACAATACTCTGCAATACTCTGCAATACCCCACAATACTCTGCATTACTCCACAATACTCCACAATACCCCACAATACTCTTCAATACCCCACAATACTCTGCAATACCCCGCAATACTCTGCAATTTTTAACCACTTCCCGCCCGATGGCCGTCATATTACGTCCTTGACTGTGTGCGGGGTTATCTGAATGATGCTTGCAGCTACAGGCATCATTCAGATATCAGCCTAAGGCTGGATTCACACCTATGCATGTTGCTTTTGAGCGTTTTTGGAGTGTTTTTTGTCATGCTTGCCACGTTTTTGAGCAGGGTTTTTACAGCGTTTTTGCGGCGTTTTGCGTTTTTTTTTTTTTACAGTTTTTTTAGACTGTATACAGTCTAAAAAAAAATTTAAAAAATAAAAAACGCCAAAAACGCTGTAAAAACGCTGTAAAAATGCTGCAAAAACGGTGCACTTGCGTTTTTGAAGCTGGTCCATTGAATTCTATTACATGCAAAACCCTGCATTGATGTGAACATGTTCCATAGGAACCCATGTTAAAAAATTCCCATGCATTTCTGCAAAATGCAAAATGCATCAAAAAACGAGCTAGTGTGAATGGAGCCTAAGACTTCTGGTCGAATTCTATCATTGTACCATTGAGAGTATTCTTCTCCACTGCGCTGTAGTGTGGTATGCCAGCTGCAG
Source organism: Aquarana catesbeiana (assembly GCF_042186555.1). Lineage (NCBI taxonomy): Eukaryota > Metazoa > Chordata > Amphibia > Anura > Ranidae > Aquarana > Aquarana catesbeiana. The sequence goes on along the minus strand of NC_133334.1, from coordinate 166,879,272 downwards.
GTTGGAGGATAAGAAGTGCCTGTTTCGTGTGGTGAAAACAGCACAGCGGATCATAGGAACAGAGCTACCGAATTTGAACACAGCATATGCCAGCCGATTAAAAAAGCGGACAAAAGCTATTAGTTGATCCAACCCACCCAGGTTACAGTGTGTTTGTCCCATTGCCATCAGGGAAAAGATATAGAACACTTAAAACGCACACTAATCACTTAAAGCATAGATTTTTCCCTAGGGCCATATTGTCCATAATCCCATCAGGTACAGTGTTTTAGGAATTTTATGTAGAATTCTAATATTCTTTTATGTATTTATTTTTAAATAACATTTTATATTTTGATGTATTTAAATAGATATGTGGACATATGCTAGGAGTATGTATGTATGTATGTATGTATGTATGTATGTATGTGTGGTTTTGTTGAGAAATGTTTTATTGCTGCTGTAAAGAGTACCCGGAAAAATGTTTTATGTATACAATGATAATAAAGTATATCTAATCTAATCTAATGAGTTGTCCAGGGGTGATATGGATAAGGAAGTGCTTAACGCCCTAGAGGAATTACTTTTGGAGGGAGGGACTGAAGGGGATTGCATTATATCTACACCATAACAACATCATGCACACCACCTTCCGCCCCAAATCTGCATTTTACCCGCATCACAGCAAAAATGAATTTATTAGGACCTTTTATGCCATGGTATATGCAGATTTCAAAAAATTGTGTGAACAACCACAAGGGAAGATCCATGTGCGCAACCTTTCGATAGCGAAAAGACAGGCCCTTCTTACCCTTAAAAATAACCATGAACTGTTCATTCATATGGCAGATAAAGGTGGGGGTATAGTGGTCCAGAATAAAATAGACTATCTTAAAGCGGAGCGCCGCCGAAAAATTTTTTTTTAAAAGTCAGCAGCTACAAATACTGCAGCTGCTGACTTTTAAAACATGGACACTTACCTGTCCAGGGCGCCCGCGATGTCGGTACCCGAGGCCGAAGCATCTCTCCGTCCTCGGGTGCTGCCGCCTCCATCTTCGGTAAGGGAATCAGGAAGTGAAGCCGTGCGGCTTCACTTCCCGGTTCCCTACTGCGCATGCGCGAGTCGCGCAGCGCAATACGGATGGTCCCTGCTGCCTCTGGGACCCATGTGTTTCCCAGCAGGCAGCGGGGAGGGAGCAGGAAGTGGCGTAAATAACCGCAGATTCTGCGGCTATCTATGCCGGAAGTGGGTACAGATACCTGTAATATACAGGTATCTGTACCCCCCTCCCCCCTGAAAGGTGCCAACTGTGTCACCGGAGGGGGGGAGGAATCTGATGAGTGGAAGTTCCACTTTTGGGTGGAACTCCACTTTAAGGAAGCACACAGACTCCTTCTGGACATTACCACTTATGAAGTGCTTAGTGCTGATCCCCTCCCAAGGTAAAAATTAGGAGTTAAGTGATATGATTGAGCAGGCTTACTCCCAAGGGGTAATACACTTTAAAAGAGAAGTATGTTTTTTTTTTATTCATACTTACCTATGTGGATGCAGCATTAGACCGATGCTGCATCTGTCCCCCGCCGTCTCTGCACTGAGAACCGAGGCACTGAACACCGCTGATGGCTCAGTTTTCACAGATCCCCGTGAGGAGAGCTGCTGACAGTCAGTGTCTCTCCTCTCTGCTTCTCCACACTCACTGGAGCACTGAGCTGTGGAGGGGCGGGGAGCGGCCATCTAAGCCTCTCAGCAGCTTGCTGAGACTGCCATCAATCAAGGCAGCTGGCAGGTCCAGACTTGGGAAGTCAGGATGATGCGCTGCCTCAACTGATGGCAGTGACGTCAGCGGAGAGCGGACTTCAGACCGCTCTCTGCTGAAAATGGGTCACAGGCGTGCAAAACGATTTGCAATCTTGTGACCCAGAGGAGAAGCCCAGCCTAAAAAGCTCAGACTGGACTTCTCCTTTAAGACACCTTACTTTTGTGGGGACATGGCTAGGATGCCGTCGTGAGTTGGCATTCCAGCAGGCTAACATAGTACCTTGATTATCCTGATAGATCCTGAGAGCCACCTGTATCGGGTTACTGGGAAATCCATGAAGCATACACCGCTCTGTAGATACCAAATGCTGGATACACATTCTACCAGGCTCAATCAGGTTCCAGTGACAGCTGGGGACCAGTAGTAAGGGGCCAGGAGTTGAGACCTGCAAGCGGAGTACCGAAGTACCAAGCGTTGCCGGCTGATGGTTGCCTTTATCAGGATTCGCCTTGATCAGGTTCTCATCAGACTCCGATAGGGAGTGGCGTGTCAGATCCTCTGAGTGGGAGCCATTCTAGCAGAGCAAATGAGAACTGTCAGCAGCCCGGCCAGTGTCTGATCATCCGAGCGGCAGTTAAAGTAGGAGTTGAACGCCGAGACCGCCAGCGTGTGGTAGGTGAGATCCCCTGACCACTGGAATGGGACTTGCTCAAGCTCTATCAGCTGTATCAGATCTTGGAACACCCAATAAGAGGACAGTATACGACCGGTCTAAACTATGTGGCATGTTCACCAATGCTAGGAGCCTGGCGGACAAGATGGGAGAACTAGAGATACTGTTGTACGAGGAGGATTTGGATTTTGTGGGAATTTCAGAGACTTGGATCAATAGCTCTCATGATTGGCCGGCAACCATTCAAGTGTATTCCCTTCATCACAGGGATTGAGAGGGTAAAAAATGGGGAAGGGTATGCCTGTATATCAAGAATAATGTACAAGTGAATGTAAGAGATGACATCACTGAGGGAGCTAGGGAGGTAGTGGAATCCTTATGGGTAGAGCTCCAAAGGGATGAAAAACTAAGGGTAAAATAATACTGGCAGTATGCTATAGGCCCCCTAACTTGAGGGAGGAGGGGGAGACAGACCTCCTATCACAATTTGGATTAGCAGCAAGGATGGGAAGTTTTCTCATAATGGGGGATTTTAATTATCCAGACATAGACTGGGTGGAAGGAACCACGCATTCGTCTAATGCCGCGTACACACGGGCGGACTTTTCGACCGGACTGGTCTGATGGACCGAATCCGGCAGACAATCTAACCGTGTGTGGGCTTCATCGGACCTGCAGCGGACTTTTTCGGTCAAAAATCTGACGGACGAGAACACCAGAGGAAGAACCAGAAGAAGAAGAAGATGGAGGAAGAAACCGAAAGAAGATGGAAGAAAGAAGATAGAAGATAGAAGAAGGAAGAAGCATTTAAATAAAGGAATTGTTAAAAACTGTCTCTTGTCATTTTTAACATTTTTGACAGTTTTTTAGTGAAATGGTAGGGGTACTTTTGTACCCCCTTACCCTTTCACACAGGGGGAAGGGCCGGGATCTGGGGGTCCCCTTGTTAAAGGGGGCTTCCAGATTCCGATAAGCCCCCCACCTGCAAATCTGGTATAGATTTTGAGGGGGACCCCACGCCATTTTTTTTAAAAAATTTTGACCGGGGTTCCCCTTAATATCCATACCAGACCTGAAGGGCCTGGTATGGAATTTAGTGGGACCCCCCCACGTCATTTTTTCATGTCATGTTCGTGTCCCATAGACTTTAACGGTGTGCGCGTGTTCGAACACATTTTTTACCTGTTCGCAAGTTCTAGTGCGAAGGAGGTGTTCTGCTTATCCCTAGCTACTGGTTATGAACTTCCTTATTTTAGTCCAGTCGTACGTCATCACGTACAAATCCGTCGGACTTTAGTGTGATCGTGTGTAGGCAAGTCCGTTCGTGGGAAAGTCTGCCGAAAGTCCGTCGGATAGACCGTCGGACCAGTCCGGTCGAAAAGTCCGCCCGTGTGTACGCTGCATAAGGCTCGCCAGTTCCTAAATGTTTTGCAGAACTATTTCATGGGTCAGATGGTAGATGCACCAACTAGAAACAAAGCGTTACTAGACCTACTGATTACCAACAATACAGACCTGATCACGGATGTAGAAATAAGGGGCAATTTAGGAAACAGTGATCACAGGTCAATTAGCTTCAGTATAAAATCACACAAATAGCAAACATAAGGGGAATACAAAGACACTGAATTTCAAAAAAGGGCCAACTTCCCTAAACCATGAACCTTGCTAGAAGATATAAATTGGAATAGAATCTTAGGAACAAAGAACACGGAGGAGAGATGGGTTTGCTGTAAGAGCATATTAAATAAGGGCATGACCCAGTGCATCCCATTGGTAAATACATTTAAAAGAGCAAACAAAAAATCTTGGATGGCTTAACTCCAATGTAAAAATGCATATAAAAGCAAAGGAGAAGGCCTTCAAAAAATACAAGGCTAAGGAATCATCATCAGCATTCAGACTTTACAAAGAATGCAACAAGAAATGTAAGGGTGCAATTAGGGTGGCTAAGATAGAACACAAAAGACACATAGCGGAGGAGAGCAAAAAAAATCCCAAGAAAATCTTTAAGTATATAAACAGTAAAAAAGGGAGGACAGACCATGTTGGCCCCATAAAGAATGAGGAAGGAAATCTGGTTACAAAGGATGGGGAGATGGCGAAGGTATTGAATGTATTCTTCTTCTCAGTCTTCACAAAGGAATCAGGGGGCTTCAGTAAACAAAACGGCAGTGTTTATCCCCATGACACATCACAGGAAGCACCCTCATGGCTAACAGTGGACAGAATTAGAAATAGACTTGGAAAACTTAACATTAATAAGTCACCGGACCAGATGGCTTGCACCCGAGGGTCCTTGGGGAACTCAGTCAAGTAATTGTCAGACCATTGTTCCCAATTTTTATGACAGTCTACTAACGGGAATGGTACCAGCTGATTGGAGAAAAGCCAATGTAGCACCAATATTTAAAAAAGGGCCAAAATACATCCCTGGGAATTACAGACCAGTTAGCCTAACATCAAAAGTATGCAAGCTCCTGGAGGGGATGATAAGGGACTATATATACAAGATTTTAGTAAAGGAAACTGTATCATTAGCAGTAATCAGCATGGATTCATAAATTGTTCTTGCCAAACCATCTATTAACCTTCTATGAGGAGGTGAGCTGCCATCTAGATAAAGGAAAGCCCATAGACGTGGTGAATCTGGATTTTGCAAAAGCATTTGACACAGTTCCCCATAAACGTTTACTCTACAAAGTAAGGTCCGTTGGCATGGACCATAGGGTGAGTACATGGATTGAAAACTGGCTACAAGGGCTAGTTCAGAGGGTGGTGATAAATGGGGAGTACTCGGATTGGTCAGGGGTGGAAAGTGGGGTCCCCCAAGGTTCTGTGCTTGGACCAATCGTATTTAATTTGTTCATAAACGACCTAGAGGATGGGATAAACAGTTCAAACTCTGTATTTGCGGACGGTACTAAGCTAAGCAGGGCAATAACTTCTCTGCAGGATGTGGAAACCTTGCAAGAAGATCTGAACAAATTAATGGGGTGGGCAACTACATGGCAAATGAAGTTTAATGTGGAAAAATGTAAAATAATGCATTTGGGTGGCAAAAATATGAAAGCAATCTACTCACTAGGGGGAAAACCTCCTGAGGGAATCTAGAATGGAAAAGGACCTGGGGGTCCTAGTAGATGACAGGCTCAGCAATGGCATGCAATGCCAAGCTGCTGCTAACAAAGCAAACAGAATATTGGCATGCATTAAAAAGGGGATTAACTCAAGAGATAAAACAATAATTCTCCCACTCTACAAGACTCTGGTCCGGCCTCACCTGGAGTATGCTGTCCAGTTCTGGGCACCAGTCCTCAGGACGGATGTACTGGAAATGGAGCGAGTACAGAGAAGGGCAACAAAGCTAATAAAGGGACTGGAGGATATTAGTTATGAAGAAAACTTGCGGGCACTGAACTTATTCTCTCTGGAGAAGAGACGCTTGAGAGGGGATATGATTTCAATTTACAAATACCACACTGGTCACCCCACAATAGGGATAAAACTTTTCTGCGGAAGGGAGTTTAATAAGACACATGGCCACTCATTAAAATGAGAAGATATTAGATTTAACCTTAAACTGCATAGAGGGTTCTTTACTGTAAGAGCAGCAAGGATGTGGAATTCCCTTCCACAGGCGGTGGTTTCAGTGGGGAGCAACGATAGTTTCAAAAAATTAATAGATAGCCACCTGAACGACCACAACATACAGGGATATACAGTGTAATAGTGGCATATAATCACACACATAGGTTGGACTTGATGGACTTGTGTCTTTTTTCAACCTCACCTAATAGCTCTCTATTATGCTTAATAAATCAAATGCTGGAATTAAAAGGTGATATTTGTGTTATAACGCACCACCATAGTAGAAGGGAGCATTAGTGAGGGGGAGGATAAACCTGCCTTTGATAAAAAAGGAAATTCAGCAAACGAAAATACAAATAAAGGATCAAGCAAAGAGGCTGTAAGGATTGGAAAATAGGCAAAGACGCATTAATGTTCGTATAATAGGTCTCCGAGTGAGAGGAAGGCCAATTTCCTGCGGCTTTTTTTGAAAAGTAGCTAATGGACATATTGGGGAAGGAAGGCTTTTTCAAGGTCTTTTTACCATTGAATGCTCCCACCATATACCGGGTCGCTCTCCTCCACCAGGAAGCTTGCCCAGACCAGTTATTCTAAAATTATTGAACACTAGAGACCGAGATCTTAGCCTGTAGAAGGCCTGTCAGAAGGGGAACATTGAGTATAATGGCAATAGAGTGTCTTTTTTTTCCAGACTTTTCGATCGAAGTACAGAAACAGCGAACAAAATTTGGAGATATGAAGCGCAGACTATGGTCACTACAAATATATTCAATGTTTTTCCCCACTAAGCTGCGTATAACAAGTGGAGATTCTGTTTGATTTTTTTGAAACCCCAGAAGCTGACATTATATGGCTGGAAGAGACAAAGAGAAAATTAGTCTTTAAAAATGTTTTGCATATAGGGATAGGGTTTATGTATAATCAGTAATATCGAGGTATTTTAGTTATTTCCCTTTCTAGAAAGCTGATGATTGTCCATATATAGATATGGTGGTTAAACTTTTGATAAGGTACTGGTGTCACTTCCGCAATTGTTAGTCACTAGGAGGTTCCCCTGTATGTGTCCCGAGCGGACATGGGTAAGGTATGGTTGGGATCTCCTCTGGCATGGGGTGAGGTTTCTGACATTGAGTGCTCCCATGTACAGGCAAGGAATGGGGGGGGGGGTTTGCTGGGGGGTATATTTGAGGATGTTAATCCTTGTATGGGCCGGTCCAAATCTTTTTTGGTTATTAAATAGTTGAAAGAGATGGGTAGTAAATTCAAGGTGATATCTTGGAACGTAAGGGGATTGGGAGATAGGGGAAAAGATGAGCAGTTTTTGAAGCTTTAGAGTTTTATGAACCTGGAATAGTTTTTTGCAAGTGACCCATTTGGAATGAGAGGATTCAGTACTTGCTGATATATCTAGATTTCCTTATCAATTTCATTCTACTTAATCCACTTATGCACGGGGAGCTAGTGTGCTGATCGCTCATTCCACTTGGTTCTCATGTAAACAGAGTTTCATAGACCCTGAAGGTCGATATATTGTTATGTACATTAAATGATAAAAATTTCTTGCTAGTGAATGTGTATTGTAACATTGGGGGTTGTTTAGCTCTCGTAGTAGATGCTTTTGCCAGCCAGTGATTCAAACTAGTCAGGAACTATATTTTAGGGCATGGTAGCCCATTTTTATTAAAAAGGCAAATAAAAGTCCATAACATAACGGTTTCTCACGCAGGGGTTCTTCTCCAGCAAACACACACAACGTAAAATGCTAGCCCACCTGGCTCTCTGTAGCTGTACTTCTGCTCTATATCCTGGTTACACTGACCACTGGATCTTTCAGTGTGGACGGCTTTACTTTAGCGCCCACAGCTCCGCTCTGGCCTTAATCCGCAGGCCGTTTCATTGCCTCTTGCAGTCACACATGTTCAGGCTGCCTCCTGCAGCCCCTCTGACACCTGGAGACCTCCTGTCTCTTGGTGTGGAGCAGTCCCCAATTGGGAGCTCTGAGGTTTTCCCATAAACTCATTATAAAGGCTGTGCTCACATGAGCACACACCCTGCTGGTCATCTACAAAATCTGGACACAGGGTTGGAGATCCCGTCCCACCCAAGACACTGTAAAATCTCCAAACTATAGAGCCCCATGCCAGAATACCAAAACCTGGAGAAAGCTGTGAAAGCAGTTTTCTCCAGTCCACCTCTATGCTCTGCAGTCTTGCACCAAGCAAATGTGTACACCCTGTGTCCCCCAAGCTACCAATTTTACCGTGACAGCATCTCCTACTGTCACAGTATGTTCCCCCTCCCTATAAAGAAGAGGCGTTGAAGACTGTTTAAAAATAAGATGCAATGGTCAGTTTTACCAAATTTAGTGATGGGAGACTAATAATTTATTTTATGAGGAGGAAGATAGATTTAACCCTTCAAAGCTCCAAGAAGTCCAAGAAGTGTAGTCGGGAACAAGCAGAAGTTAGCAACAGAAATATAATATGTTAAACACCAGGAAACAGGACCTATACTAGGGTGAAGACAGGAAGGGGAAGTGATGATTTATAGGGTCACTAGATCAGGTGACTGCCTACAGCTGGTCACAGGGTGGAGCCAGCATCCAAACTCAAGGAGCAGAACATAACAAGGATTCGACCAAAAGGAAGTTCCCTGGTGACTCAGGCAATAGGAAACCATCCAAAGAACCCCAGGTCCCAGGATCAAATCCCAGACATGTTGTGACAGTACCCCCCACACAAGGATGCAACCCTCCGACCTATTTGGGTTTGGATGGGTGTCTATCATGGAAGGACTTGACCAGCCATGGGGCATGAACATTGTGAGCAGGAACCCAAGTTCTTTCTGCAATGAAGTAGCCCTTCCAGTCCACTAGATACTGCATATGTCTACCCCTATGTCAGGATTTCAGAACTTCACTAACTTTGTATTCCTGATGGTCATCCACCGAGACCGTAGAGGGTAGAGAGAACCTAATCTTGAAAAAGGGTTTAAGCAAGGACACATTAAATGTATTGGGAATTCAAAGGTGAGGGGGCAAGCAAAGTTTATAAGCTACTGGATTGACTTGCTGAAGGAAACAAAAAGGTCCTATAAATCTAGGACCTAATTTGGGAGAGGGTTGCTGCAGCTTAATGTTCTTGGTGGACAACCATACCAGCTGATTAAGACGAAAGCGGGGTGCAGGTTTTCTGCGACAGTCCACAAACCCCTTGTATCTGCATACAGACTGCAGCAGAACCTTTCTTATATTCCTCCAGTGCTTCATTAATCTTGACACCATGTTGGCTGCCGCAGGTACCTCTACCAGAGAGGACTGGAAGGGAAGAACCCTGGGTTGATACCCAAAGGTAGCTTGGAAAGGGGAACATCTAAGAGAAGAGTGCCATTGCGAATTGTGTGCTGATTTAGCTAGAGGTAACATCTCACTCCAGTTGTCATGTTCAGCATTAATATAAACTCGTAGGTAGATCTCCAAATCTTGATTGACCCTTTCTGTCTGGTCATTTAGATTGGGGAGTCCTTTTAGACAACAATGAATGGTCTCTCCACATGGAAGTATTCAGTTGGATTTTGACCTTGGGGATCTCACCAGAAATAGACCTTTTTGCCTCCCCTTGCTACAAGAAACTGGCGAGGTACTATTCAAGGTTCTGGAATCCTCAGGCCTATGGGGTGGATGCCCTGACGGAGAGATGGTGGTTCTGCAGAGCTTATGTCTTTCCACCAACCCCCATTATTCTCCAGTTCCTGCGGAGACTCAGGTCGAAAGTATCGGAGGTGATAGCCATAATACCTTACTGGCCCAACAGACCCTGGTTTCCCCTACTAATGCTTCTCAGTGTCCAGGATCCAATCCCCTTACCACTCAGACCAGATCTTCTATCTCAAGGCTCGAAACTACATCCCTGCCCAGCTCACCTGCGCCTAAGGGTATGATTTTTGAGAGGGGAAGGTTAGAGGCATTAGGATGCCCCAAGGAGGTCATCCCCACTCTCATGAGTGCAAGAAGAAGAAGAAGTACCAATCGGGTATATGAAAGGATTTGGGCTAAATTCACAAACCACATGTCCTCCAGGTCCAACTCTGATAGAGATCCGACAGTTCAGGATGTCTTTAGTTTTCCTGCAAACGGGACTAGATATCTTCTTATCTGTTAGTTCCCTCTGTGTGCAAGTATCAGCAATTTCAGCTTTCTCTGGGGTGTCATGGGCCAAACATCCTTTGGTCCAACAATTCTTCAAGGGAGCAGTCAGGCTCAGACCACAGAGGAAACCTAGATTTCCCAAATGGCATTTACCACTAGTTCTTGATTTCTTCTCGCAACTTGACAAGCCACTCTCAGTCAGAGAGCTTACCCTCAAGACTTCCTTTCTGATAGCCATAACTTCGGCGAAGAGAATTTCTGAAATTCAGTCTCTAGGTTCTAAAGAACCCTTTCTCACTTTTTTTCCGAATAGAGTGGTCCTAATCCCGATACTAGGGACAAATCCCAAGGTCACCTCAGTCTTCCATGAAAACCAGGAAATCACACTTCCTACCTTTAATTTTGCTGGAAGTCTGGAGCCACATCCTCTTGATATAGGTTTTACCTTGAAGCGATACTTGGAGGCTACAGCTTCTTTTCGACAACCTGTCTACCTTTGGTCTGTTCCATGGAAAAAACAAGGGCCTCAGGGCTTCCGTCAGATCCATTACAGCATGGGTGGTTCAAGCTATCCAATGGGCTTACAAAGAGAAGGGCTTGGCTCCTCCTGAGATGGCTACAGTGCACTCTACCAGAAGTCTCTCAACTTCATGGGCGGCCTCACATCATGTTGCACCTGAAGTGATCTGCAGAGCAGCTTCCTGGTCAACAATTTTATACTTTTATGTCTCATCATTGTGTTGAGCCAGCTACTTTATCTTCTGACAATTTTGGTTTGAAAGTACTGTCGGTCGACGGTGTTAAAAAAAAAAAAAAAAAAAATATATATATATATATATAAAAATCTTTGTTCAGCATTTTTGCCCACCCGAGTGTGTATGGCGAGTTATTTCCCACACGTTGCTGCCATGGAGTCTGTCAGGAAAATGGAAAATTCCTATCAAAATACTTACCGTAATTTTCCTTTCCTGATGGACTCCATGGCAGCAGGAGTTCCCTCCCACATGGCTGGAGTAGGCTAGTTATCGAACATGGCCGTGGGCAGGGAGCAAAGATTTATGGGAGTAGTGTCCTATAGGGTAGTAGAGGTGGGTCTTAACCCACACGTTGCTGCCATGGAGTCCATCAGGAAAGGAAAATTATGGTAAGTGTTTTCATAGGAATTTTCTATTTTGGCTACAGCATTGCATGACTGTGCAATTGTCAGTTAAAGCAACGCAGTGCCAAATTGTAAAAAGTGCTCTGGTCAGGAAGGGGGTAAAATCTTCCGGGGCTGAATTGGTTAAAGTGGTAGGTCTGGGCCATAGTAAGATGGCATTGAGCTTCTTGGAATCCATCTGGAATCCTTTGGATGAAATTATGTAACCCAGGAAGGGTATTTCAGGTAGTTCAAAGGAGCGCTTGGACAGTTTGGCATACAACCTATGATCCCTTATACGTAGCAACAACGATGCTGTATATCCTTAGAGTGAATGAGTATATCATCCAAGTATACGACAACAAAAGTGTTGAGAAGGTCTCTGAAAATGTCGTTTACGAACTTCTGGAATACAGTGGGTGCATTGCAAAGGCCAAATGGCATCACGCAACACTCATAATGCCCCCTACGAGAATTGAAAGTGGTCTTCCATTCGTCTCCTGCTTTGATTCTAATGAGATTATAGGCAGAACGAAGGTCCAGTTTGGTAAAGATATTTGATCCTTAATGGTCAAATAGCTCAGTAATTAAAGGGAGAGGATACCAATTTTTTTTACAGTGATATGATTGAGAGCACTGAAGTCAACGCAGGGCCTAAGTCCTCCATCTTTTTTCTCCACAAAAAAGAACCCTGCCCCCATGGGAGAGGTGGAAGGGCAAATAAAACCCTTCCTTAGACTGTCTTCAATGTACTCTTCCATTGCCTTAGTCTCCGCAAGGCTGAGAGGATAGGTTATCCCCTTAGGTAGGGGAGCCCCGGGTAGCCAATTAATAGCGCAGTCGTAAGGGCGGAGGGGAGGGAGGACCTCCGCACCCTTTTCAGAAAACACATCAGAAAAATCAGCATAGGCTTCAGGTAATTCAGGGTCGGTACCATATGAATGGACACACCCTCACGTACTACCTTTTGGAGACAGTTGACATGGCAGGATGTGCTCTAGGCAGAAACTTGACCAGAGGACCAGTCAATAGACAGGTTGTGTTTACATAAGCAAGGAAACCCAAGAATTGCTGGGTACTAAGGAGACGGAATGAAGTCAAACGTTATGACTTCAAAATGCAGAGCCCCCACCAGGAAGGAAAAAGGCTTGGATTCATGAGTGATAAGTCCATCACCAAGAGGGTCTCTGCCAAGAGTAGTTACACAGAGCGGTGGGTCTTTAGGAAGGGTCGAGATCTGAAGACTCTTAATCAGTGCTGCATTGAGAAATACCCCACCAGCACCAGAATCTGTAACAGCAACTGTGGAACAGCACTTATCATTCCAGGATAGGGATATTGGGACTACTAGTCTCCCTTGAGGAGGATTCAAAACAGCATGGCCTAATGGGGCTTCTCGATCACCCATTAAGCCCAAAATTTAAAGAAATATTTCATTTTTATTGTTTCACTTTAAGCATTATTAAAATCACTGCTCCCGAAAAAAAACAACCGTTTTTAAAACTTTTTTTGCATTGATACATGGTCCCTGGGGCAGGACCCGGGTCCCCAAACACTTTTTATGGCAATAACTTGCATATAAGCCTTTAAAAATGAGCACTTTTGGTTTTTCATGTTAGTGTCCCTTTAACGGCGTTTCGCGGCTTTGCAAATTTGCGAACGCTGCATATCGTTTGCTGTTTGAGTTGAACTTAAGTTTGACTTGAACATCAGGCTCATCCCTATTAAACACTAACAACCAGGAAACAGGACCTATACTAGGATGAAGACAGGAAGGGGAAGTGATGATATATAGGGTCACTAGATCAGGTGACTGCCGTCAGCTGGTCACAGGGTGGAGCCAGCATCCAAACTCAAGTAGCAGAACATAGCAAGGATTCTACCTAAAAGGAAGTTCCCTGGTGGCTCAGGCAATAGGAAACCATCCAAAGAACCCTGGGTCCCAGGATCAAATCCCAGACATGTCGTGACAGTACCCCCCACACAAAGATGCGACCCCCCAACCTATTTGGGTTTGGATGGGTGTCTATCATGGAAGGACTTGACCAGCCATGGGACATGAACATCATGAGCAGGCACCCAAGTCCTTTCTGCAATGGAGTAGCCCTTCCAGTCCACTAGATACTGCATATGTCTACTCCTGTGTCAGGACTCCAGAATTTTACTAACTTCGTATTCCTGATGGTCATCCACCGAAATCCCAGACACAATGTGACATCCCCCTGGTAAATCTCCGGGGGCGGATGGGCTGCCTGCAGAGATGTCTCAATTAAAGCAGACATTGACGGAGGCCTTAGCAACTGGCTAACTGCCTTCGTCGATGTCTGAAGCTACTATTATTCTCATACTTAAGCTAGGCAAGGACCCTCTTCTCCCAGACTCCTATAGACCGATCTCCTTACTAACAACAGACATACAAAATTGAGTACTGTCCGTGATACTTTTTTTATTTGCACTAACATACAATTTTTCAGGACAAGCTTTCGGGTTATGTCCCCTTCTTCAAGGTCCAAGCAGTACTGATTCACAAATTTTTAAGCAGGATGTTAAAGGAAAAAAAAAAAAAAAAAAAAAGAGAAAAACAAACACATACAAATCAATGGTAATAAAGATAGCAGCAAAGTTGGTGAGATAAGACAGAGGGAGAGCTATAGAATGGAGGGGGGGATACTAGTCACAGAGGGGGTCGTAAAACTTTAGCATAATGTGTAAGGAAACCAATATCTAAATTCAGGCCATTATTTTCAGTGTCAAAAAGAAGTATCATTCTTAGTTCAAACGTTTTCCTTTCCTGGATAGTTCTGAAATTCCCTTTAAGAAATAAAACATTGAGGTCTTTTATAGTGCGGTCCGGTTGTGAGAAGTGATGTCCCACAGGTGTGCATAAACTGTCTTTTTTATGTTCTTTGATGGTATGTCTGTGCAAATTCATCCTCGCTTGCAACTTCTGTCCTGTTTCACCAACATAAGATCCTTTGTTGCACCTTTTGCATTGGATGAGGTACACCACATTACTGGAGGTACAGTTGTAAGATCCCATGATATTGAAGGTCCCATTTGTGTGTGTGTAACACTTTTGGATAGATTGATCTGGTTGCAGTTTGCAGCGTTTTTTATTGCAGGGTTTGCTTCCATTGTTTATGACTTTTTCTTTAACATTCTGCTTAAAAATTTGTGAATCAGTACTGTTGGACCTTGAAGAAGGGGACATACCCCGAAAGCTTGTCCTGAAAAATTGTATGTTAGTGCAAATAAAAAAAGTATCACGGACAGTACTCAATTTTCTCTGTCACAATTGCACTAATAGGGCTACAATCAAATCAAGTAACAACAGACATAAAACGTTTGGCCAGAGTGCTGGCTACTCGTCTCGCATCTTTTATCCAAAAATTGATTCTCCGAGACCAATCAGGATTTATTCCCTCTAGATCCTCAACTTACAGATTCTGGTTGACAACCCTGGCAATAGAGCCATGCTGTCCCATGACGCTGCTAAAGCGTTCAACAGCGTTGAGTGGCCATACCTGGTTTTCAGTTTTTCTTTTTTAATAAATATGCAAAAATGTCAACAATTCTGTGTTTTTCTGTCAATATGGGGTGCTGTGTGTACATTAATGAGGAAAAAAAATGAACTTAAATTATTTTAGCAACTGGCTGCAATATAACAAAGAGTGAAAAATTTAAGGGGTCCGAATATTTTCCGTCCCCACTGTATATCTTACTCTCTCCTCGAGCATACAGGACGCAGCTAGATTACCATATAGACAGAGATGGGAACAAGACCTGGGAGAGATAGGGGGTGAGGTTTGGAAACTTTACCTACAATCTATGCCCATCATCTTAGTCTCCCCATCACACTGACTCTCTTAGGTGTTTATCTTGCATAGAACTTACCGCACTCAGGTGCTGCTCCACAGATGGGGTATCTACATTTTTTAGATATTAGAAAAATGACTGATATTATATTGTCTGTTTATCAAGCCACTGTTGCTTGCTGGGCACGGTAGATGAGGAATTATTTACTCTTCCAACTAATGCAGCAGTACTTAGATTGCTGTATATTGCACGCAAACAGATTGCTCACCTATGGTTATCACTGCGCATTCCAACATTGAAGCAGTGGATCGAACAAGTAAATACCTTCTCGTTAAGGAAAAGTTAACATATCCAGATATAAAAGCTCCCAACAAATTCTATAAAATATGGCAGCCATGGCTAGACAGTCTACAACTAATGGTCTTCTGGCTTGGTCACAGCTGTATGTACGGTCATTTGTCCCTTCTTCTCACTGGACGGCTAATAAAGGTTGTCCCTGAATAGCAGGAAGCAGCTGATTGTCTAGCTTTGATTAGACTTTCTAAGCTTGGCAATCAGCTATACAAAAATGAATATTGTCAAAGATAACGATATTTTAGATATAATTAATAGAAAAATGTTCATTTTGGACTGGACTTCCACTTTAAGCTGCGTAGAGGGTTCTTTACTGTAAGATCAGTTAGGATGTGGAATTCCCTTCCACAGGCGGTGATTTCAGCGGGGAGCATCGATAATTTAAAAAAACTATTAGATAAGCACCTGAATGACCACAGCATACAGGGATATACAATGTAATACTGACATAAAATCACACACATAGGTTGGACTTGTTTCTTTTTTTTTTCAACCTCGTCTACTATGTAACTATGTGAATTCAAATTAAGCACACAGTGAAATATTTGGGTGTAGATGTATCTAGAAACGTAAATGAATATATAAAGTTGAATCTACAACCATTATTAATTAAATTTGGGGATAAATGTCGGCGCAGGTGTAAGCTTCCATTGACAGTAATCGGCAGAGCCAATCTTATTAAAATGATTTGGACTCTGCAATTGCTTTATATACTCCATAACTCTGCCATATGGATTACTTCATTTTGGTTTAGGAGGATAGACTCACTTTTTTCAAGAATTTGTTTGGCAGGAAAAACCAATCCGGTATCAAACTGACTACATTAATCGCCATCCCCCATGTAAAATGTAATTATTTAGCATAGCAATTACAACATTTTGCTGGATTGTCTGAAATAATGCACTCTGACTCTATACAGGGTCTATTACTATCCATATTTAAAGGAGAGCAAATAATATCCTTACTGGAAACGAGAAATCAATTACGGGATAAAAGCTTCGTAACGGGTAAATTATTTGATAAAACCTGTCAGGAAATGAAAAATATTACAAGTATTAAGGGATATACGGTATCATACTGTGATATGGAATAACTCCAGCTTTGGGGAATTAAATAAATTGGAAGCATTTGATTTATGGAAGTCCAAAAGGGGTGAGGTATATAGATCAATTATATCATAATGACGTGTTAAAAACTTTTACCCAATTAAATAAAGAATATGGGATTCCAAACCAAAGATTCTTTCAATTTCTCCAGCTTAGAAATGCTGTGCAGGCTCGCTCTCATGAAATTATACTTAATAAATCTACAATAATCTCATTGCTAAGGGGGAGGCAAAGAAAGGGTTAATATCACAACTATATGATGTATTTTACAATAAGTTCCAAGAAAAGCTGGATATACCAGCAAGATCCCAAAGGGAATGAGATTTGGGGATGGTATCGGATGACCAATGGGAGGCTGCACTCTGTGCAGTCCCAAAGTTCTCCTTATCCTCTACACAAATACTGTACCTACCCAACTTTTCATCTTGCATAGGACCTATCATACATCAGAGAAGTTATTTAAATGGAAGCGTAGAGAAACCCCTTTATATCCCAGGTGTAATGGGGGTCCGGCTGACCTAATACATATGTTATGGAGATGCCCCAAACTCCATCGATATTGGCAGGGAGTTGTATCTACTATAAATGGTATCTATGGGATGGAGCTGCCACTGGAGCCAGATATATGCCTTCTGAGTATGATAGACAGGGTCCCTGTAAATACCCATACATCAATAGTGCAAAGTCTGTTTCAGGCTCGAAAGCTTATAGCACGAAAATGAATGTCATCATGTCCCCCAACACTAGCGGAATAGAAAACACAAATAAAGGAAACTATATTTAAAGAGGAATATATATTTCTTCATAGAGGTTGCCCAGGAAAATTTGAGAAATTATGGAAAAGGTGGACTATAATTTGTGATTAAAAGACAGATTGGAAGTGGATGGATAGATTTAACAATAGGAGATTATGGGGATGGGATTTTGGGTTGGGGGGGGGGCGTTGGTATTTGTGTTTTTTTTGTTTTTGGTATGGTTTAGGTTGCCTGATTTGCTAATTTATGTTGGCTGTAATTATAATATGTACATGATATATGTGTGTTTTGTTTGAATATAAAATCAATAAAAGATGATCTGATTTAAGAAAAAAAAAGACCCCTTGTGTCCTCCTGGTAGGGCCATAGTGGCCAGTATGGATGGTGTCACGAGCAGAGTATCCCAGTATGTGGATACTTTTCTCCAACCTCTGGTCACCTTACTCCCGACATATATTAGGGATTCTGCTCAGGACGTGGTCTGATGCCGTTCCAAGATGGACGTATAGTGCTGGAGCTCCTGTCCACGAGGTCCAGCTTCTTTAGCTTATCAGCACATGAGGCAACAATATTGTGGTGAGAACATCCCGCAGTGCTTCAGCGACTAGGTCCCGATCCCCACAGAGCAAAGAAACACAGCTTGTCAAACGAATCCCCGAGATTTTCCGCTCTCGGCCCAGAGCAAGGATGCAGGCCACACATCCAGCCCCCACCACTCCGGAGCCCAGAGCTCATCAGGCACGGGGACAGAACAGAGTCACCCGCCCGCTGTAAGCCTGAATGATCTACAAGGTGTGGCGGCTGATATCAAGAACACTCTAATGGCGGCCATTACAGATATGAGGTCTGACCTACAAGCCATTTCACTAAGGGTAGAAGGAGTAGAAGTGACGCAGACACGCCAGGAATCATCCATATGCCATGTACAGCAGATTACTGAGTCTCACGCTGTTCATTTGAAAGACATTAATCATCATATGGAGGACTTAGATTACCGCGGGAGACGACGCAACCTCCGGGTAAGGGGAGTCCCGGAATCGATCGATTCCAATCAACTCTCTCAAACGGTCACATCCATCTTTGCATGACCTACTTGAGAGACCCCTAGACACCCCAATCGCCTTTTAGCATATTCACAGAGCACTACGCCTGCGGGGAAGAGACAC
The DNA here is from genome assembly GCF_042186555.1 of Aquarana catesbeiana. Lineage (NCBI taxonomy): Eukaryota > Metazoa > Chordata > Amphibia > Anura > Ranidae > Aquarana > Aquarana catesbeiana. Next base: position 166,860,784 of record NC_133334.1, on the reverse strand, counting down.
AGACCCCCCCAGAGATACGGTCTGTTGTCTAGTAGATTTTCCACTCAAAGAAGAAATTCTGCGAGCGTCTAGAAATCGCAATCAGCTATTCTTCCAAGGCTCAATTATTAAGATATACCAGGATCTTTCAGATATCACCCTGCAACACAGGCGCGAACTACGGCCATTACTAGACATCCTAAGAACAAGGTCTATAATATACAGATGGAAGTTTCCATTTGGCCTCTCAGCGTCACACCAGACCAGGGTCCCAGAAGATCTGGAACATTTCTGCTTCACTCTGGATATTCCATCTGTCGCTCTGCCCGATTGGTATAGCGAGTTCCGTTTACCCATGATGAAAAAAGCCACATCAATAGATGGCATTGCTGAGGCGGGCAACTTCAGTATTGGGCGCCGCCGCCCTCATCCAGCACCCCATCACTAAGCTCCAGACCATAGTTGAACTTTCCAACTTTATTGCTTTGAGCACAGTTCCTGTGGCCCATTTGCCAATTACCCGCCCCCTTCCTGTTCCTAATAAAAGCCACCATTTTAGTGACCAACGTACGCTTCCCTGAAGACGTTCACTACGAAACGTACGTCGGAGCGGTACGTGGTCACATGTCCTATCATCCAACAACATCCGGATCCTTTGGCTGCCCCCCTGTGTAAGCTGGAACGCACGCCAGCGTGGAGGAGACATGAAAGGCTTTTTTTGACTGCGAAGTCACCCTGACATGCAAGCAGCCCCAGTGCCGGGTAGGCACCCACCAATGTAAGCGGCCATTTGGCTTTTTAATTTATTTACTTTTTTAATAAATGGTTTTACGCTATGGAGACTGTTTTTGTTTCCTATGTATCCTTATCCTATCTTGAATGAGCCTGACGGGAATGATCCATGCCTATAATACCAACCACAGCCCGGCCATCCATGTGAGCAGGCACAACCCTGTACAAGCGCTAGTGACTCTCTTTTTAACTAAAGGAGTCATTGGTATCTGGTAAGCAGATATCTACTACTTCGAGGTGTTTTCCTTTTCTTTTGTTTCTTTGGTGATGGAAAACCTTTTGTTTACAGCAACAAGATTGGGAGAATATTGAAAGATATCACTTCAACTACTTCAATCACTTTTTTATGTGGACAATCAATCACTATATATGTTTTCACTAATGTGGGCACTTCAATGTGTAATCTAACTATGATTTGTCAATATTATGATTTTCATTTTTTTTGGTAACACAGGAGATATATTTATTTAGAGCACTTGAATAGTATGGTATCTAGCGCCCCCTAGCTTTCTTACATTTCCATTTTTTTGGTAATGCAGGATATATATATTTTTTTTTTGGAGCACATGAATATTATGGTATCTAGCGCCCCCTATCTTTCTTACATTCCTTTTTTTGATTATCTATTTTTTTGATTATTCAAAAATTGGGGAGCAGCTTACACTGATTGTTTATATATTTCCACAATTTTTTTATTGTTGGGAATGTTTTCTTACTAGATGTACCACCAGTATATGTAATTCATATATATTATCTGCTATCGACACCACTGGCGCGAAGGTTTCTATTATTTTCTACCCCATCACTTTCCACTGCGAGACCCAGGTGTGCCACGAAACGGTAGCCCCACGGCCTCCCCAGCGCACCGAAGGGGTCGTATCACCTAACCAGGCACACATGCTCCCCTTTCCTTTCATACATGACACGGGAAGGTAAAATCTAAGTTCTACACCCCTCCTCTTAAGTCTCTACACCACAGATGCCTAAGTGAGACAAGCCAAACTGCAGTCAAACACCCTAACGCAGCCTCAAGGTCCCTGATAATACCTACATATCGTTCATTGGATACATGACCATCTGTCCCTTTACCACCGATCCCATAAACCAGTCGGACCGAGTCTTTGACATTACACTCTTACGCTACTCACCCTGCGAAGAGAGAAGCAGCAACCCCCAGCAGTGGTTCTACCTTTCACCTTCATTCCCACTACAAATTGAAAGACGAACACCCGACACCGTAAACAGAAACAACTCAACGATCCTCATTACAGATTGAAACGTATGAGCAGAGACATGCACCTCTTCCTATCCATGTTGCCTGAAAACATGAGTTGCCTTTCCACCGAGCAAACAAGAAGATGGGCCGGACAATACTCAACAATTTTATACCTACTTGCAGTTCTAGACAGCAACAGCATTAAAGAAGAGAGACCTTATCCAAAATCACCTCAGGGACATTCGGAGTTATCAATTACCCAACTACATTTCTCCCTCCATCCACCCTTCTTTTTCTTTCCTTTTCCTTTATCTCCCCTCTTCTTCCTGTGCCCCTTCCTTTTTCTTTCTGCATTGAAACATCAATCCACACTTGCTTTTGTCCTTACCTACATCTCTTCTGCTGCTCCTAATGCTTCTCTCAAACTGAGTAATCTAGTGTTACCACAGTATGTTCAATTATCATACACTTAACCTCCCTCTTTCTCCAGTTTTGGATATAAATATCCATTAGAACACTAAAACCTTGGACTGCATGAGGCTATCTGGAAACCGAGAGAGACATGCTCAGGTAAAAAATCTGCATCATCACTATTCACCCTTATTCACGTAATGTCCAGAGGAACAAATTCTTCCTCCTACCTAGAACACAACACACATCCTCCTGCTTGATTTAGTGGGATCCACACACAGAGTGAAATTCACTAGACCAAGAATGAGCATGTCCCCCTCGGATCCAGAAATGACCAGTGTATGCTTTCCTAATTTTCTCACAGGTATGCATTTAATTCTTAATCTTACAGTTGATTTTGCAAGTTATATTACAACCTTTGTTTCTCAACCTACCCTGTGTCATGTAGACTGTTAACTCTCAGTTAATGCTCTCAATTGTTAAAACACCCAAAGTTTCAGTTACTTAGTTAAAATGTGTTAACCTAACGCCTGATATAATTTGGTTTACACAACGCTCCTCAACCACACACCACTAATGTACAGATCAAGCAACAAGAGGAACTCACCTCCTGAGATACAATTAGAGATATCCTCAATTTCCTTAATACATCATATTTTTGGTGGAAACTCAACACCTGACCTCCTTCCCAGATACAGGGACATACCCCCTCACCATAGTAAGCTATTACATTCTTATTGTCGGGAATACCCAATGGGGAACCTATCCTCCCTATTGGAACCCAGACAAAATAACTGGAAATTAACACGTATAGCCCATTTGACCTCATAGGGACACAGGGCTTCCTCCTTTGGTTGAACGACACTTACTACCTCCACCTCCAGCAGACTCAGGTAGATACCGCTGATCTATACCGGTTCCCCCAGATTTTGTAAGTGGGACTGCAGGACAATCTCCACAACCGGTTCAACTTCTGAATTACCCCTCACATACCCAATACCCACATCCCTCGCCTTACACCATCCTCTCTACCCATATCCTCTTCTATATACCCCTCCTCCTCCCCCTCAGTTTCCTGCCCTCTCCTTACCAGCCACCCCGTCTCTGACTTCCCCTTTGGAACCCAAGGAATTCAGCAATCAGCTCCCCCACTCGGAGAATATGGCACCTCTCTGAACACCTACCTCTGCTCTCTCCTTGAAAATAATATCTCTTAATGTAAAAGGCCTGAATACCCCGGAAAAACGCTCGCAGCTGCTAAGGCAGATGTGATTTTTCTAGATAGAGAGACCCACTTCTGCCTTAAGAACGTTCCTAGGTTGCAAAACCACTCTTTCCCCCACAGCTTTCATGCTACTTCTCCAACCTCGAAAACTAAAGGAGTCTCCATACTCCTTTCTAAAAATGTACCCCAGCAAATTAAAGATACCCTTCTTGATGATCAGGGCAGATTCATTTTCCTTAGAGGCATACTTAGAAACAGGCCAATCACCCTGGCTAACATATATAGCCCCAACACTTCTCAAGTTCCCTTCTTCCGTACGGTGACATGACAATTGACGACCTTCCAAGAAGGAGTCTTAGTCTTGGGGGGTGACTTCAATGTCCCCTTATGCCACGTACACACGAGCGGACTTTCCGGCAGACTTGGTCCGATGTTCTTCCTGTCTGACTTTCCGGCGGACTTTCTGAATGGACGGACTTGCCTACACACGACCGGACTTTCCGGCAGGCTAGGTCCGCCCGTCTTTCCGACGGACTTTTGCCGGAGTTACGGCGGACTTTCAGAATGAACGGACTTGCCCTCACACGGACAAGTCCGTTCATTTTGAACGTGACTCGGGTACGACGGGACTAGAAAAGGAAGTGAATCTCGACGCTTTTATTGGCGAGATTGACACCTTGCGAGCCCCGCTGCATGCCCAGGGACTGTGACGGCATAAGGGGCCGGGGTCTCCGCCTATATAAGACACATCGGAGCGCTCAGAGAGCATTCCAGCTGGAGAGACCGTCGTGTCCACATCGGAAGAAGAGAAGAAGCCAAGAAACCCAGAAGCCAGAAGTCCGGGCCCCCGCTAACAAAAGAGCGGCATGAAGATAGCAGAGGAGCCGGCAGAAGAACTGGAACACCGGGAGAAGAGGCCAGAGAGAGCGAAGAAGAACCAACCGGACGCCGGGAGAAGAGGAACCGGAGGGACCCCGAAGTTGGAAGAAGACCCCCCGGAGCTGTCTAATAAATTACTTTAAAAACCTGTGTAGTGTGTTTTATTATTGACACTTTTTCCCTAGGTAAATGGATAGGGGTACCATGTACCCCATACTCATTCACATAGGGTGGGGGGCCAGAATCTGGGGGCCCCCTTATTAATGGGGGGCTCCCGGATTCCGATAAGCCCCCCGCCCGCAGACCCCGACAACCAATGGCCAGGGTTGTCGGGAAGAGGCCCTTGTCCTCATCAACATGGGGACAAGGTGCTTTGTGGTGGGGGGGCCCCGCACAAAGCACCCACCCCCCCCATGTTGAGGGCATGCGGCCTGGTACGGTTCAGGAGGGGGGCGCTCGTTCGTCCCCACTCCCTTTCCTGACCGGCTGGGCTGCATGCTCGGATCGGGGTCTGGTATGGATTTTAGGGGGGCCATTTTTTCGGCGTAGGGGGGTTCCCCTTACAATCCATACCAGACCTAAGGGCCTGGTATGCCCCGTGCTTGCCGCAATAGGAAAATTTGTTTTTCCTATTGCAGCGAGCGCAAGATGCAGTACCCTGCCCTTGCGTCGTATCTGGACCATCGGACCAGCATACAGACGAACGGGCTTATGTCAGGAACTGAGTCTGGGGGACTTACAACGGAAAGATTTAAAACATGCTTCAAATCTAGGTCCGGCGGACTTTTGGGGAAAAAAAGTCAGCGGAAGCCAACACACGATCGGATTGTGCGGCGGACTCTGGACTCTACACACGATCGGATTGTGCGGCGGACTCTGGTCCGCCAGACAAAGTATGCCGGAAAGTCCCCTCGTGTGTACATGGCATTAGACTCTCTCCAAGACACCTCCACAGGCAAATCTCACTTGCCCTACCGGGCCCTGAAGCAAATCAAATGCTGCCTTCAATACCTATCTCTCCACAATGCTTGGCGCACTCTCCATCCGACAGACAAAGACTTTACCTTTTTCTCTGCCCCTCACAACAAATATTCCTGCATCGACTACCTGTTCCTCTCACAACAAGACCTTCCAACTCTGACAGCGACAACCATTGACCCTATGACGCTTTCGGATCATCATCCCATCTCCATGACACTCACCTTTCCAGACAAACTTAACCCGAATGTACATATGGAAACTAGATCCTACGCTTTTAACGGACGTACAAGAAATTAGTGCCTGTTTAAGGGACTATTTCGCCGAAAACGACACCCCAGACATGTCCACCCTGACACAGTGGGAGGCCCATAAATGCATTGTACGTGGAAAACTGATATCCCTAGCAGCCTCCGTCAGGAAAGAGAAGAAAGCTAAACTGGCTAACTTATTCGCAAAACTAAAAAAAACTAGAAGCCTTACACAAACAAACTTTAGCTCAGCAAACTCACTCCAAACTTATTGAGACCCGCACACTTATTAAAGAAGACATGCATCACAATCTTAAGAAAAAATTCATCTTATCTCAAAAATTCTTTTACGAGTTTGGTAACAAGAGTGGCCATCTTCTCGCACAGGCGCTACATAAGAAAAAAGCTAATAACATGATCCACCAATTACACTCCACTACTGGAAAAACTCTCACACACAATGATGACATAGCAAAGGAATTTGAGAATTATTATTCCTCCCTTTACGACCTTCATACCTCTGACCCCCCCTTGATTCCAGCCTCCATGAGATTCAGAGAAATTGACACATTCCTGGACCAATTTGCCCCAGGGAAAATACCCCACGACACAGCAGCAACCCTAGACTCGCCGATCACCGTTACAGAATGGGCACAGGCAATTAAACAGCTTAAACCCGGAAAGAGCCCAGGTCCAGACGGCCTTTCCACAATATATTACAAGATGTTCTCAAAAACTCTCCAAACTCCCTTCCTTAAAACGTTTAACTCTCTCTCCCCCTCAAATCCCCTCACACGAGCAATGCTGGAAGCCCACATTGTGGTCATTTCCAAAGATGGTAAAGATTCTTCTCAAACAGGACATTACAGACCAATCTCACTACTAAATGTTGACATTAAAATTTTCTCCAAGATACTGGCCAACAGACTCCTACCCCTATTACCCTCCATCGTTTCTCAAGACCAAGTGGGATTTATCCCTGGACGCGAAGCTAGGGACAATACCTGTAAAGCAATCAACCTGCACCATCTGATATCCCAAACAAAGCAAAAAGGCTCCTACCTTTCACTAGACACGGAAAAGGTGTTTGACAGAGTGTCCTGGGACTACATGTCGGCAGTTCTACAAGCCATAGGACTTGGTCCTCATATGATTGGACTGATCCTGTTGTATGGAAATCCCTCCGCTAAAGTGAGGGTCAATGGCACTCTGTCAGACGCCTTTCCCATCCGCAACAGAACAAGACAGGGATGCCCTCTGTCACCTATCCTCTTTGTACTCACTCTTGAACCATTCCTCCGCAAACTCAAACTTAACCCAGACATACAAGGAATCAGAACACCTGAGAAGGAGTACAAATACGCCGCATACTCAGACGACATACTGCTGTTCCTCACACAACCATTAACTACATTACCAATACTATTATCTGAATTTAAGCACTTCCAAACCCTGTCTAACTTAAAGATTAACCTCACTAAATCCTTTGCACTAAACATATCACTACCCCAACACCAAGTAGACCAATGCAAGGAGAATTTCCCCTTTTAATGGAAACAGGACTCGATCACATATCTAGGTATTCAAATCCCCTCCAAACTTTCAGACATATACAAAGAATCACCTCCCCCCTCTTAAATAAACTAACATCTGACCTCAAAACCTGGAGCAAACCGATATTTTCCTGGTTTGGGAGGGCTGCCATCCTAAAGATGAACGCTCTACCAAGACTATTATACCTACTACAGACGATTCCAATACCCGATTCCCCCTTCCTTTTTTAAAACATACAGACAGATATGCTCCAAATTCATATGGGGGGAACACAGACACAGAATCAGCTACACCCAACTCACCCGTCCGAAAACTCTTGGAGGCATAGGCCTTCCAAACATCCTACATTATCACACCGCTACCCACCTTGCCAGGATAGTGGACTGGAATGTTCACACTCAACAGAAAGACTGGGTCTCTTTAGAAACCTCCTTCACGAAATTACCTCTGAGTTCGCTCCCCTGGATTTCCCCAAACCAAATCCCTCCAGAAATCCGCCTACATCCAACGATAGGGCCCACCATACAATGCTTTCACCAGACGTGCAAGAACACCTCCATCTCCTCCATCCCTAGTCCATTGACTCCAATAAAATTAAACCCTGACTTCCCGCCAGGTATGCAGCACCGTTATCTTTCTGATCCTGGCCACAGGAACAAACCCGAGCCCACCAATTTTACCACCAGGGCAGTTTACTCACTGCAGCACAAATTGCCGCCCGTATAGAGAAGACACCTATCCCCCCAATGGGCGTATATAATGTTTACCCACTACCTCAAAATTTTAGACAAAGGTGGACAGTGCTCCAGACCACTCACACCTTTCGAATTACTGTGCACCAAAACATCACCCCAATCACATCTTGTCTCCTATATCCACAACCTCATCTTCGCTGATCTCAAAGAAAAAGATAACCAACCTTGCAAAAAATGGGAGGCTGACCTATCCATTCAACTCACGGATGAGAGATGGGAACAAATATTTCTGAACATACACAAGGGCTCAACCAACGTCACCACCCAGGAAAATGGGTATAAAATTCAGGCTAGGTGGTACCATACCCCAGTACTGTTACACAAATTTAAGCCAGACATCCCTGAGACTTGCTGGAGGTGCCATCAAGAAAGGGGTACCCTTCTTCACATTTGGTGGTCCTGCACTCCCATGAAGGCTTTCTGGTCAGAGGTCTGCCGCATAATCACTCAAGTTACCACATACAATCTAGACTTCACCCCAGCTCAATTCCTTCTACACTTCTCATCTTTACCACATACTACTTATTATAAATCTCTAATGATGCACATGATTAATGCAGCAAAACAATGCATTCCCATACATTGGAACTCACAGCAAATACCCACTCTCAAAGAATGGTTTACCAGAATACACAAAGTAGCAGAAATAGAAAAGCTTATTCTTATCTCTCGTGACACTCCGACAAAATTCAGTCGAAAGTGGGCCTGTTGGATACATCACCAAACATTACCTGAATACAAAGACATATTAAACCCATCCACATAAAGGAGATCTATATCTATTGACCTAACCCCCATACGATCTAGCCCTTTAACCACTAATTCTTCCTTTTAAACAAGATTCACTCCCCAAACTTATCTAATGCCCCTTCAAACCACCACAGCTGAACGCCATTCGCCAGGGGAAGTCAGAGACTTCCCATACTACCCTCTCTCCCCCCTCTCCCATCTTCCTATCCCTCTCCTTTCCTTCACCCCAGCCCTTTACACACCCCCCTCCCCCCTCAATCCCCCATACTCCCCATCTAGGCACCCACGAAGGCAAACAGTCTTCCCGCTTCACATAGACATTAATGACCCAACCCAAAAGACGAACTACGACACACACAAAGCTACTCTAAACAACCATTAACCAAGTCCACATATATCCAATGACATATACAAAATACATCCAACACAGGTCTTACTCCATTCTTAGGCTACAAGACCTACATTTCGGTACTTTAACGGCACATATGTCAGACTTCCCTCAGAGTGTCTGTTAATGGTCAATTTCGACCCAATTAAAGGCTTATTTTGGGCCATTAACCCCTTCCACAATTAATCCAGTATGGAAGTGATTGTTAATATTAACTGGTACATTCTGTTACTCCGTATCTCATAATTATTTCATCAATGTTTAAGATTGTTGTAAAGGCTTTCTATTCTTTGATAAAATAAAAAACTTTCAGGAATAAAAAAATTAGGGATTCTGCTCATGTGCTTGATATGTTGCAACATTATAAATGGGAATCAAGCTACCTTTGGCTGTCCTTAGATGTGTCTTCCTTATACACATTGACTCCCCACAAGGGTGGATTGTGGGCTGTAGAGTACTTTCTCTCTGAAGCGGACTATATTCACCCAATGCAATCTGAGTTCATTTGCTGATGTATGCAGTTTGTTTTAGAGAGAAACTACTTCCTATTTCAAGATTAATACTACAGACAGATATCACTGCAATGGGTGCACATTTTGCACCATGCTATGCCAATCTTTTCATGGGGTTCTGGGAGAAGTGTCACATCTGGTCTCAGAATCCCTTTGCCAGGCATTTGGTGTATACATCGATGATATACTTATCTGGGTTGTCCCCTAGACATGGTCATTGAGTTTGTGACTTATTGTAACTCCAATTCCTTTGGGATAAAGTTCACACATGTGGTAGATGCTAAGTCTTTGGTATTTCTTGACTTAGAACTGGCTTGGCATATGGATGGTAACATCACGTCCAAGACCCATTTTAAGGAAACAGCGGGTAACTCATATTGCCATTGGGATAGTTGTCACCATCCCAAGTGGAAAGAGAATACACCATATAGCCAGTTTTTCAGATTGCTTAGAAACTGTAGTAGTACTGCTGACTAAGACCAACAAGCAGTTACACTCATGAAGAAATTCCAAGAGAAGGGGTACAATCTCACTCATATTTGTAAGGCAGCAGATAGGTATAGACATGGCATTAATTCCACCACCAGCACTTTGGATAAAGAACACCAAAGTGTCCTCTTTATCACAAAATTTAATGACCAACATTGGGCCATTAAGAAAGCTCTCCAGAAACACTGGCCCATTTTGGATCAGGACCAAGCTCTGTGAAGAGTTCTTCCAAAAAAGTCTAAGGTAAAAATATCCCCCCCAATTATTTCATATGATTGGCTGCTATAAGTGTAAACGTAGTAGATGTAAGGCATGTAAGTTCATCTCTCATGGTCAGAAAACCTTTACAAGTAGAGATGGACGTATGTTTCAGATTAAACCATTCATTTGCTGCAACACCCAATTTGTGGTATATGGGTTGAGGTGTTCTTGCGGATACCTGTATGTAGGCAGGATGGTGCGAAGCATGCAAACTCGATTTGGTGAGCATCGAAGATTTATAGAAAAGAAAATGGATAAGCATAGTGTCCCGCGTCATTTTAAACAGGTACATGGAGGGTAGTACAGATGGCCTGGCACTCTATAGAATCTATACCTATGACACTCCCGGAAGGAGAAAGATTTACTTGTTTATGTCAGCGTGAGTCCTTCTGGATATTCACTTTAAATACTATGTCACCCGAAGGATTGAATGAAGAATGAGGTAGGCACCTTGATCTGATTTGATTTGTATACTTTTACTGCTTGAGCGTGTATAATCACACAAAACCATTGTGATAACAGATTGAATTGCTCCTTGTTGGGGGGCCCTTCAGCCAGGTGACCCCCAGGAATGATAGAGCCATTATAGGGTAATTATAGTCCAACCTTGGTCATAAATAACTTGTGTTTTTATAGTAATTATGAGTGTTATTACTTTTAGGGAACAATGTCTTCTCGTACATATGCTAATACTTAATTTTAAGCATAATTTTTAATTGTCAGTTTTAATAATTTGAGTTGCACAATTATGTTGCGTGTCACCCACCTGTTTGTTGTCTATATTGGGTATGCTCCACTCCTCGCCTGACTCCTTTAAGGAATCAATCTGGGAGGGACTCTTGGTTTCTCATATAGAGCAGCATGTTAGAGGAAGGGATGTGGCCTGAAGAAGGAGGCCATAGCAATCTGGGAGGTCACACAGCCACACTGCTCCATTTGCCCTTGTCTTCCATTGCGGCTTACACTGATGACACGCTGCACCAGCTGGTCCAGGCGCATGCACGGCTCTCAGAGCTACTCAGCGGCACGCCAGTGCTGGGATCCTTAGGACTTCAGCTCCACCACAGCCCAGATTACCACCTATGGGTTACAGTCCATGGGACAGGCCAAGAGAGGAGGCATATACGTGGGATAGACTACCCATGCTGAATATTAATCTACCATTGTGAGTGCAACTTTTGTCGTTTTTTTAATCCTTTATTAAATGGTTCAACACTAGGGCGGCTGTGCACTCTCCTTTCTTTGTTTTTGCCCCTGTTTTAGAGAGCAGGAGAGAGTCGGATTTGCCTGGGCTAAGTTTTCACCAAAGGGTTCAGTGCAGCGTGGGGAGAGAAGCAGGAGGACCACGTTGCCCTAAAAAATTTACGTTGTCACCTATTTCTGTATGTGGATGATGGCACTGTAATTATTTTAATTTAAAAAAAATCTAAGTAACTTTTTCCTAATCGATATACAGCTGTCGTATGACCCAGATCTTTCCCAGCCTGTCTGCAGGGAAATATAAGCAGGATGAGCTTCTAGTCCTTTGCTGCTGGTCACATGTTCAAAATAAGAAAAAAGAAGAAAAAAAAGCCTATAAGAGTAAAAAAAAAATTTTAATACAAACGCTTTTTGAGGTATCAAGAGCATAACAAAAGAAATCCATATACAGAGAATATCAGGTATAAAACTATGAATAATAAAAAAAAAATGAATCTAGTTCTGTGTGTATATACAATAAGGGTTTTAAGATGTGCTATACTTCTATGGTATGTCTTTTTAGCCAAGATGTATAGTAGTTTAAATCGCATAATCAGAGAGGGTAACTGTATCCAGAATGCTTGTATCTTATAGCTAGGTATCATCTAAGTAATACGAAGAACTCAATCATAGCCATAACAAAAATGAGGATGAAAAGAAAAAAAGAAGAAGAAAAAAAAAAGATATGCTATGCATGGTAGCCCATGCTATTAGGGAAATTACTGTAGGGAAGTTTATCTGCGGTCCACTCAACCACCATATGGTTCCCAGTGTGTCCATTTGCAGGCGAATGTATGCATAGTATCCATAATAGTATTGTTTTGGACCGAACCAGAACCGTTCGGTACTTTTGTTTCTGTTCCCCTGGCCAAATTAACCTTCAATGTAAAAGTGTGCACACTTGAAGCAAATTACTGAGACATACACGAGTTCAGTAGTTTGATACTTCCCCTTTATTACTTTCTGGACTCTGGCTAATATACAGTGAGCCGGATATTTTGTTATCAAATATCAAATAAGACAAGCGTATGCAGACCGCAAGATATACATATTCATTATTGTGACAAAGTATAAGCTTTCAACTGGGTTATATCTATATAAGTGAATAGCGAACTATCATAGCTAAATAGGGTGTCTTGTTTGCAGTTCTTAAAAAAACAGGCGCAATCTTCTTTAACTTGTTCTTAACTCTTACAGTTCTGTTCCACATGAAGGGGGAGGGTACGCTGGCAGACATCTAATTGAATATGGTTAAGGCTGATAGCAGAGGCTGAAGTAAGCACTTATATCTATATGGTTATATGGGAAATAGGCATTTCACCAAAATACTCATAGTCACATCCATTACAGTTCCCCCCCTGAAATGCTTATTTTACAAAACTGTCCCTCACACTGAAAGACCTACACCCAGCCCATCCCCCTCTGCAGCTCTTTTAAGCCGTATGTAGAGAAAGAGCAGCGACTAGTTCACTATCCCCCTCGATACAGGTGGAGGAGTGCGGCCAGGTGCTATCTGTCCCTATAGCCCTATGGTGTTGCATCTCGGGGGAGGGTGACTGTAACAGAGTATAACACATAATTTTCATCATAATTTTCATCAAGCCTTACATAGACATCATCATCATCATCATCTGATATCTCTTGGTTAGGGATGAGCCGAACACCCCCCTGTTCGGTTCGCACCAGAACATGCGAACAGGAAAAAAGTTCGTTCGAACATGCGAACACCATTAAAGTCTATGGGACACGAACATGAATAATCAAAAGTGCTAATTTTCAAGGCTTATATGCAAGTTATTGTCATAAAAAGTGTTTGGGGACCTGGGTCCTGCCCCAGGGGACATGGATCAATGCAAAAAAAAGTTTTAAAAACGGCCGTTTTTTCAGGAGCAGTGATTTTAATAATGCTTAAAGTCAAACAATAAAAGTGTAATATCCCTTTAAATTTCGTACCTGGGGGGTGTCTATAGTGTGCCTGTAAAGGGGCGCATGTTTCCTGTGTTTAGAACAGTCTGACAGCAAAATGACATTTTGAAGGAAAAAACTCATTTAAAACTACCCGCGGCTATTGCATTGCCGACAATACACATAGAAGTTCATTGATAAAAACGGCATGGGAATTCCCCAAAGGGGAACCCCGAACCAAAATTTAAAAAAAAAAATGACGTGGGGGTCCCCCTAAATTCCATACCAGGCCCTTCAGGTCTGGTATGGATATTAAGGGGAACCCCGGCCAAAATTTTAAAAAAAAAATGACGTGGGGTTCCCCCTAAATTCCATACCAGACCCTTCAGGTCTGATATGGATTTTAAGGGGAACCCCGCGCCAAAAAAAAAAAAAAAAACGGCGTGGGGTCCCCCCAAAAATCCATACCAGACCCTTATCCGAGCACGCAACCTGGCAGGCCGCAGGAAAAGAGGGGGGGACGAGAGTGCGGCCCCCCCTCCCTCCTGAACCGTACCAGGCCACATGCCCTCAACATTGGGAGGGTGCTTTGGGGTAGCCCCCCAAAACACCTTGTCCCCATGTTGATGAGGACAAGGGCCTCATCCCCACAACCCTGGCCGGTGGTTGTGGGGGTCTGCGGGCGGGGGGCTTATCGAAATCTGGAAGCCCCCTTTAACAAGGTGACCCCCAGATCTCGGCCCCCCCCCTGTGTGAAATGGTAAGGGGGTACATAAGTACCCCTACCATTTCACGAAAAAAGTGTCAAAAATGTTAAAAATGACAAGAGACAGTTTTTGACAATTCCTTTATTTAAATGCTTCTTCTTTCTTCTATCTTGCTTCATCTTCTGGTTCTTCTGGCTCTTCTGGTTCTTCTGGTTCTTCCTCCGGCGTTCTCGTCCAGCATCTCCTCCGCGGCGTCTTCTGTCTTCTTCTCCTCGGGCCGCTCCGCACCCATGGCATGGGGGGGAGGCTCCCGCTCTTCTCTTCTTCTTTTCTTCTTTTCTTCTTTTCTTCTCTTCTTCTCTTCTTCTTCATTTTCTTCTCCGGGCCGCTCCGCAATCCATGCTGGCATGGAGGGAGGCTCCCGCTGTGTGACGGCGCTCCTCGTCTGACAGTTCTTAAATAACGGGGGGGGCGGGGCCACCCGGTGACCCCGCCCCCCTCTGACGCACGGTGACTTGACGGAACTTCCCTGTGACGTCACGGGGAATGCCACAGGGAAGTCCCGTCAAGTCACCGTGCGTCAGAGGGGGGCGGGGTCACCGGGTGGCCCCGCCCCCCCCGTTATTTAAGAACTGTCAGACGAGGAGCGCCGTCACACAGCGGGAGCCTCCCTCCATGCCAGCATGGATTGCGGAGCGGCCCGGAGAAGAAAATGAAGAAGAAGAGAAGAAGAGAAGAAAAGAAGAAAAGAAGAAAAGAAGAAGAGAAGAGCGGGAGCCTCCCCCCCATGCCATGGGTGCGGAGCGGCCCGAGGAGAAGAAGACAGAAGACGCCGCGGAGGAGATGCTGGACGAGAACGCCGGAGGAAGAACCAGAAGAACCAGAAGAGCCAGAAGAACCAGAAGATGAAGCAAGATAGAAGAAAGAAGAAGCATTTAAATAAAGGAATTGTCAAAAACTGTCTCTTGTCATTTTTAACATTTTTGACACTTTTTTCGTGAAATGGTAGGGGTACTTATGTACCCCCTTACCATTTCACACAGGGGGGGGGCCGGGATCTGGGGGTCACCTTGTTAAAGGGGGCTTCCAGATTCCGATAAGCCCCCCGCCCGCAGACCCCCACAACCACCGGCCAGGGTTGTGGGGATGAGGCCCTTGTCCTCATCAACATGGGGACAAGGTGTTTTGGGGGGCTACCCCAAAGCACCCTCCCAATGTTGAGGGCATGTGGCCTGGTACGGTTCAGGAGGGAGGGGGGGCCGCACTCTTGTCCCCCCCTCTTTTCCTGCGGCCTGCCAGGTTGCGTGCTCGGATAAGGGTCTGGTATGGATTTTTGGGGGGACCCCACGCCGTTTTTTTTTTTTTTTTTGGCGCGGGGTTCCCCTTAAAATCCATACCAGACCTGAAGGGTCTGGTATGGAATTTAGGGGGAACCCCACGTCATTTTTTTTTTAAAATTTTGGCCGGGGTTCCCCTTAATATCCATACCAGACCTGAAGGGCCTGGTATGGAATTTAGGGGGACCCCCACGTCATTTTTTTTTTTTAATTTTGGTTCGGGGTTCCCCTTTGGGGAATTCCCATGCCGTTTTTATCAATGAACTTCTATGTGTATTGTCGGCAATGCAATAGCCGCGGGTAGTTTTAAATGAGTTTTTTCCTTCAAAATGTCATTTTGCTGTCAGACTGTTCTAAACACAGGAAACATGCGCCCCTTTACAGGCACACTATAGACACCCCCCAGGTACGAAATTTAAAGGGATATTACACTTTTATTGATTGACTTTAAGTATTATTAAAATCACTGCTCCTGAAAAAACGGCCGTTTTTAAAACTTTTTTTTGCATTGATCCATGTCCCCTGGGGCAGGACCCAGGTCCCCAAACACTTTTTATGACAATAACTTGCATATTAGCCTTTAAAATTAGCACTTTTGATTTCTCCCATAGACTTTTAAAGGGTGTTCCGCGGCATTCGAATTTGCCGCGAACACCCCAAATTGTTCGCTGTTCGGTGAACTTGCGAACAGCCAATGTTCGAGTCGAACATGAGTTCGACTCGAACTCGAAGCTCATCCCTACTCTTGGTTCACGTGGGGGTAGTTCGGTCAATGGCCTTTTCCACACACTTCCTGATGCAGGGGAGAACGCAGCTGTTTATAGCCGCCATTACCAGGATAGCTATTCCTATTTGGGTCAACAATCCCTGCCATCCTCCCTTTATCCAGGTAAAATACTGATCCCAGGGGTTGGTGAGCCCTGAATTCTGTTTAGTTCTTTGGACAAGTCCTCAGGTTTCTGTATGGCTGAAGTCACTTGGGCCGGTGTTGTCTGGGATGTAAGTGCAACATGTGCTTGTCTCGGGGATCATTTCACATACACCCCCCTTTTCAGATAGGAGCATGTCTAAGACCATACGGTTTTGGAAAGTCATGTGTGAAGCTGCTTCCAACTGTTCGGCTAAACCTTGGAGTGCATCTCTGGTGTAATTGACAAATCTTTGTTGATTATAGTAGATGTAATTTATCCAGTCTACATGTTTATTTACAGTGATAATGGGAATCAGTGACTCAAAACCTGCTGCTACTTGGTCTCTTGCTTTGAACTCATCTGGGACCCCCCCTTGGGACCCCTATGACATCTATGTATACATGAGGGTCAAAACTTCCTGCAGGGGCACTCCTGCGTCTTCTGTTTGGTTTGGGTACATCACTTGCTTCTGGCTCTGGGTCTTGTGAGAGAATATGCAGGGGCATAATGGCTTTAGCCATTGCACATTCTCCTGTTCACTGTCCTGTCATTCTACTCCTAATTTTTATGCCCCCACAGATCCAGTACATGTCCCCTAAGGACTGAACTTGATTTTGCGCTAGATCTGCAGACACCTCACTGTAAGACACCCAGTAACCTTCGGTGAAATTTTCAAGGGGCTTTCCCGCTCCGTGGTACTTTCCATAACATGTGTAATTGCCAGGATATATGGTGATACCTTCTGCCGGCTTGGGAGCCTTAGTGACTATGGGGTACTCTTTTTTCCAATGCTCACACAGGGAGTAGTTAGTGCTTGTGTTGGTGAATAGGCTAAGGACACAGGTCTCATGTTCTGGGAGTACATTAAGGGGCACTGTTCCTAAATGTGGTTTAGCCCCCGCACACGTAGCAATTGGTCTTATTGTGCTTCCCTGCATTGTACCTCATCCATTCGAGCCACAAGTTGACATCTGAGAAACCGGTTTCTGCAGCCATGGCGTCCTCAAAGGTAGGGTCTGCTATGGCCACCATGTCCCCTAATGTTTGCATATAGGGCCTTAGGGGGTTAGAGTTGGATGTAGATTGGGGAACTGTCCACTCTGGGTTATTGAACATGTCTTTCAGTTGGAAAGGTTTTCTAAAACTGTAATACCCATTCCCCCACCATAGGCCCAATACATAGATCCCACTGTCCCCTGGGCTGGGATTCTCAATGGTCAGTCTGAACTCTTTGGTGAAATATTGATCTGTGTGTTTGTTGATTGTCATTGTGACAGACCTAGCCGGGACAGAGGCTGTTGGAGAGGACTGAATGCAAGCCTGTTGCCTTTTGATTATGGGCCCTAGCATTTGGGGGAATGGTGCTCTCTGTGAGCTGTATGCCTGGGGACCCTGGGGTTGGTGTTACTTTGGATTCAGCTCCATGTCCCCCAAAACACACAGACTCTGGGAACCCTTTATATGCCATATTAGAATGATAAGACTGAATTATACTGTTGGGACACATCCTGTGAGGAGATGCTGGTGTCATCCACTCCAACTACCTGTGTTTATGTTAATTGAATGAGCTGATCACATTGTCCTCTATACAATGTAGGAGACAGGACGACTCCTATTGGAGCTGCTGCTATTGTGAGAAGGTGTCCTGTGATAATTAACTCAGTCTGGGCAAAAGGTCATGTCTCAATCACCTAGGCTGTATAAAGGATTAGTTAATTAGCTCATGTTAATTAGGTTACAGTTGTATTGTTAGAGGAGGTTCCGGAGTGTGGGACGTTCCGTGACAGTCATCCTATCTAAGAGTGACTTCAATATGTGTGAGTGACACATACATACACAGTCATGGGACCTATTGCTCTTTCATTGGACCGGACACTGTAATCAGTACCTGGAAGTATCTTACTATAACGGGATATGAAAGTGGCAACATGTGTGTTGGATGAATTATACCAGAATTGGGTTATGCCATCTTTCTGTTTGATGGCTACTTCTTGTACCTGAACAACAATCACAATAAAAAGGATAAACAGGATCATGGCTTGGTCTCCTCAGCCTCTTCTTCGGGCACAGGGACTTTCTTGCAGTGAGAGGCGTGTATCCACGAGTTCCTTCCGGCCACTTTTACTGATGTGGTAGTTGTCAGAAGGACTTGGAAAGGACCATCATATCTGGGTTCAAGGGTGTGTTTCCTCACAAACTTCTTTACCAGGACCCAGTCACCAGGGACCAGCTTGTGTGTGGCTGTATCTAGCTCAGGATCTGGAATAGAAGAAAACACTCCCGAATGGACATGGGTTAATTCTCAAGATAAAGCAGTCACATAATCAGTTAATACATCAGATTGGAGCTGCAACTTTTGTGGGAAATAACAACCTAGTCTTGGGGCTGAACCAAACAATATCCCATAGGATGACAGACCATGGTTTCCCCTTGGGGTGTACCTAACACTGAAAAAGGCAATGGGTAGGCTGTCTGAGGCCAACTCATTCCCGTTTCCCGGGACATTCTTAGCATTCTAGATTTTATTGTGCCATTTAATCTTTCCACCTTCCCACTGCTCTGAGGATGGGTCATCTGGTGTGGAAAGCTAGTGTGACCCCTACCTAAAGCTGTCCATATCCCTTTGGTTACTGAGGCCATGAAAGCCGGCCCCTGATCACTCTCCATGACCTCTGGGACACCATATCTGCACACTATTTCTGTTAAAAGTCTTTTAGCTGTGGTTTTTGCTGTCATGTTGGTGACTGGATAGGCTTCCGGCCCACGTGGCAGACACAGTCTCTTGTTTAATTCCATGATTCCTTCAACTTCTGTGGCTCCTTTTTTGATCCGCACTTCTTTTTCTTCTTTGTCAGCTGTCTCCTGTTGCTCCTTGAGGTGGGTCCTGTTTACGGGAGGGTTTTGTAGAATCATAGTGGTTTCTACAGTATCATCCAGGATAGGTGCATTTACTCTGCTGACCACTTCTCGCGTTCAGTCTGCAGCTTGTTTCGCAGCAGTATTTTCCAGGTGATTGCCTCGTGCTTCTTGGGAAACCAGCTTGCCGTGCATCTTTACCTTAAGTATAGCCACTTGTACTGGGAGGAGTAGGGCCTCTGGTTTTCCCGGATGATCCCAAAATGTCCTTCTGTCCAATTTGCATGCCATAGTTAGGGCCTGGAGTTCTGCTTCCTGGGCAGACATGGAGGAGGGTAATGCCTGCATACCTGGAACCATCCACAAAAATTGTCAAGTCAGGATTCTTAAGGGCTGTCATCACTTCGAAGCAATTATGAGCAGTGAGATGAGGATTATTCTCCAAAGAGCTTCCCCCCTCGAAAAGAGGAAGCAGAGTGGATGGGTTAAGGGTATCACATGGGAGGACGGTGATGTTATTGGGAAGAAGTAAGGCACACTGAGGTCTGAGGTGTCTTGCTGAGGACAGGTGTTTGGGCGGCACTTGGTTCAGTATGGCAGTTATGTCATGAGGGGCATTGGGCTGCAAAGACGGCTTCGAGGCAGGAGGGTCCCCCCCTGGCCACTGAGTCCAGTTGACAGGAGTAATACCCAATGGGTCTGAGTCTGTTATCATGGGCCTGAGCCAAAACTCCTGTGGCATGTCCTTGCCTCTCTGAGACAAACAGTTTGAAAGTCTTTTAGTCCCAAAGAAGAGGCTGTTGAGAGGATCTCCTTCAGAGTTTCAAAATTGTCCACAGCTTCTGGAGAAAGTGAGAAAGGGTCAGATTTCAGGGCATCATGAAGGGATTGCATCGAAAGGGAGGCTTCTGGAACTGGGATCCAAGAACAGCAGTAGGAGATTAATCCTAGAAAGGCGTGAAGGGGCTTTTGACCTTGAGGCAAAGGGGATGCTCTTGATTGCAGCAACTCTTTCTTCAGTGAGATGTCAGGTGCCTTGGGAGATGCAGAGGCCTAGGAAAATCACCTTCTCTCTGGACTTTTTGCTTTAAGGCCCTGCATCCTTGCTCAGCCAGGTAGTGGAGGAGGCTTTCAGAGAAGATTGAGGCATCACCAAGGGTATCTGCACAAGCAGAAAGTCATCTACATACTGAAGGAGTACAATGTCTGGGTATAACTTCATCCAGGTGTCCAGAATGAGGGCCATTGCCTTGGCGAATTGGGAGGGGGAGTTCTGGGCACCATGTGGCATAACAGTCCAGGTGTAGCTGGCAGGTGAAACAGGCTTGCCTGAATCCTTGTGGAGAAGGTCCATATGATCTGGAGTGGGGTGCTTTCATGTGGACCATGGTTGGGGCTTGGTTGACTGTGGGTGAATTTCCGGAGGCTTCAGTATTCCCTTCTGGAGTGGCCGGGTCTTCCGCAGTTGTAGCAGACATGTGGAGTTGGTACCGGTGGGCGCAGATAGGGTGTATCAGAGGCCATAATGAGAGGAGCTACTCTCTACTGCTCCGTGAGGTTCCTGGACCTAATAACTACTAATAACAACGTCTCAAGCTTCAAGGTTGTGGGTTCTCTATACTCAGACCCTTTCGGATTGACTCTTTAAGACCTGAAATAAATGCGGCAGCTAACATGTGTCTATGCGCTCTGTTCAGCATGCTAAAACCCAAATCAGTAAACTTCTTGTACACATATTGCTTCAAGCGTTTTATGCCCCGTACACACGGTCGGACTTTGTTCGGACATTCCGACAACAAAATCCTAGGATTTTTTCCGACGGATGTTGGCTCAAACTTGTTTTGCCTACACACGGTCGCACAAAGTTATCGGAATTTCCGATCGACAACAACGCGGTGACGTACACCACGTACGACGAGACTAGAAAAGGCCGGTTCAGAACCAAGCGCGGCACCCTTTGGGCTCCTTTTGCTAATCTCGTGTTAGTAAAAGTTTGGTGAGAGACGATTCGCGCTTTTTCAGACTCGTGGCTTTCAGATCGTTTTCTGCCGTTCAGTTTGTGCTTGTGGGTTTGTATCTGCTCTTCAGTGCGTGCAGTCAGTTCGTATCGGAGTTTTCTGTGTGATCTTGCCTGCTCGTTGCTGTTTTTCAGGTCGCTCTTCACAGGCCTTGCTGTTCTTCAGTGCGTTCTGTTACTTCGTTCTGAGCAGCCGACCGTTTTCTAGCCATGTTTCGTATGCGTACTCCTCGTAGAGTTCGTGCTGTGCGGGGGCTTGGTGTTGGGGTCCTGACCTTGACACAAGTCCAGTCCATGAACAGGGTGGGGAGGAGTTCATGGACCAAGAATTGGTTGCTTCAGCGTGACCAGTTCTGTCATATGCCTTTGCTCCGTGAGATCCGTGAGAATAATCCTGATGATTTCAGGAACTTTCTCAGGATGACGGACCCCATGTTTCACCGTTTGTTGGCTTCGCTGACCCCCTATATTAGCAGGCAGGATACCTGCATGAGGCAAGCCATCACTCCGGAGCAGAGGTTGGTCGCTACCTTGCGGTATTTGGCCACAGGGAGAAGTCTGCAGGACTTGAAGTTCTCGACAGGCATCTCCCCCCAGGCTCTGGGGATCATTATCCCAGAGACCTGTTCTGCCATCATCCAGGTCCTGCAGAAGGAGTATATGAAGGTAAGATTTTTATCCTTTTATATCACATTTTATTGTATTGAATGTTTGCTAATATATTGTATTTCTTCCCTCATTCCCTAATTACCATGATTGTAATATGCTGTGAATGTCCCCTTTGTCCTCATGCATGCTGGATTTTTATGTAATTATTATTTTATGTCCTTCATACATATTTGCCCTTCACTAACCTCCCCAGCATGGTGTCTCCTGCCCTATATTCACCTCATGTAGTCACTTAACAATGTATTTTATCAGCTCCATAGTAGTGCTTTACCCCAAACACCCCCTAAAATGTTTGGAAATGTTATTTTTGATTTAAATTCAGGCAGAGTGCCAGAGGCTTTTTTCAGCTGATCCCAATTCTCTATCCTCAATCATCTATCTGCTGACTTTGCCAAACCCATACACACTATACCCATCTCTTTACTGGTCAGATTTATGGATGAATTCCCCAAAGCATGTAGTGCAAGGGCCTGCCTGTATACTTTCCAATGGTACTGTTTAAAGTTTTTGTATCCTATTATTATCTTGATAGGTAATAGCAGAATGTTCAAATGTCCTCAAATGTGTACAGTGTGTATTTATATTTTTGTATTATGACACTTCTTACCTGTCCAGTGGGCTACCAATAGTGTAACTAAGGAGGGGCTGTTCCAAGTAATACCCTGTATTTAGGCATTCATCTCTCAAGGAAGTGAAGAGGGTTACCTGTCCAAGAGTTCCCCCCCCCTATAATGTTAGAAATGGCCCATGAGAGGGGGGAGGGGGAATATGATAGGTGTACCTTATACTTTGGCCTTGTTAAATTCCCCTTAGTAAATGCTATCTGGAGGTTGCCCCATAATGTTTGTGTCTAATCTGCTTGCCATGTTTCTGTGAAAAAATAGTAATGTTTATTTTTTTTTCCTCAACAGTTTCCTTCAACGCCACAGGAATGGCAGACTGTGGCCTCCCACTTTGCCCAGCGGTGGGACTTTCCTAACTGCGGAGGGGCAATTGATGGGAAACACGTCCACATCGTCCCACCACCCAACTCGGGGTCGTACTATTATAATTACAAGGGGTTTAATAGTATAGTGATGTTGGCGGTGGTGTCGGCTAATTACGAGTTCTTGTATGTGGACGTGGGGAAGAATGGCCGGATGTCCGATGGTGGAGTGATCGCCCAGACGGAGTTCTACAGGTGTCTCCAGAATGGCAGCTTGGACTTGCCACCTCCAGAGGACAATGTTGAAGGTCTCCCATTTGTGTTTGTTGCTGATGAAGCATTTGCGCTGGGGGACCACCTGATGCGGCCATTCCCGATGAGGACCCTCACCCCGGAACAGAGGGTTTTTAATTACCGGCTGGCCAGAGCCCGAAGAGTGGTGGAGAACACATTTGGAATCCTGGCCAGCCGGTTCCGATTATTTCTGACACCCATCCATATGGCAGAGTATAAACTGAACCATATAATACTTGCCTGCTGTGTTCTCCATAATTTTTTAAGAAAACATTCAGCCAACTATGCTGGCTCAGTTGGGCCTGAGGCCGGAATCCCTAATCCATCAACACTGACGGCGCTTGAAAGTGGCCGTCCTGGCTTGCCCTCCCTGAATGCCCGTGATGTCCGGTTACGCTACCTGGAGTTCTTTGCGGGTAGGGGGGCTATCAATATGCCAGACAATCTGTGACACCTTTTTCAAATAAAAAACAACCAAAAGAAATTCTTTGTGGACATTTACTGCTTGTGTTTGTTTTAGCTGACCCTGACAGAAATGTGTTGAGTGCAGAAAATGTTGTGATTGGGTAACCTTATAAAAAACAGTGTTGGCTGGTACTTCCTAAATGCAAAAACACATTTCACTACAAGTGCACTTGCAACTGCACTGAACCTGCACTTGTAGTGCAAAGAGGATTTGCCCTTTGGAAATAACCCCCATTTTTGCATAAAACAGCAATTACATCACCCCAAAAGTTTGTAGTGTTGAGACAATAATCCACACATTCTTGAGTAAGGCACTTTTTTATACCTGCACAATCACATGTGCATTTCCCAAAGGTTTTTAAAACAAACCAACATGTTTGTTGTATAACAATGTTTGCAGTAGCATTATGAAAAATCAAAATATCCATTTCAGATAAAACAGTGTAAAACCAACAAGAAAGCCAAAAAACTTGAACTTACAAAGTTCACATATGGTAAAACCTGAAGGCTATATCAGACATGAGTATTTATGAACTGTGTTTGATATAGCGTTCAGATGGGGGGAAATCACCCCTGGAAAAGCCAAATTTGGAAGATGCACACCAATTTACGAATGTCAACATGTGCTATCTGCCATCAGGGGGGATCAAGGGACGTGTTTTGGGGGAGCAAGCCCTTCCTCAACGCTACTTTATAATTGAGGAAGGGGTTGCACCCCCAAAACGCGTCCATTGATCTCCCGTGATGGCAGATAGCACATGTTGGCACACTGTGTGCATCCTCCAAATTTGGCTTTTCTAAACATTTACAAAATTTTGGTACGATAAAACAGGTGATTTTGTGGGGTTTAAATTCGCCCCAAAACATCAATGATGTTATTATTTTTTTTAATAATATCACTAATTTGTTGCTGGATGTTTTGCAATTGGAGATTACACCCCATAATCTCCCCGATCAGTATCTGGGCACTTTCAGATGTAAAGCGTTCTGGATCACGATCACCTAAAAAGAGATAAAGAACAAAAAAAAAGGTCTCAAAAATCTGCCACCATCCATCTCTTTTACCTGAGCCTGTGGTCGCAGACACTCACCTGTTGTGGTGCCAATCTCCACCACGTCTTCTTCTTCCTCCTGCTCAGCTTCTTGGGTTGGTATTTCCCCTTCTTCCAGAGGGGGGGGGGTCTCTGGTCTCCTGGGATGAGGGGTGTCCGAGTCTTTTCTCCCCTATGTAAAACAAAAATGGTATACTTAGCACACAGATATTTGATGGCAGAACTAGAAATAGGAAACATTGCTCGGAAGTGGGGTACAATTGTCTATTTTAGCAGAGTTCCAAGATGTATATTTTTTATTGCCCTTTGTCAAGCTGCAATACTTTACCTGTTTGGTACAAGCTTCACAGATGGAGACCCCCCTATAGTATACACTGGAGCACCTGTGTGGCCCCCCATAATAAAAATGGTGTTCTTGTGTCCCACACTAGTGCTCCAGTGTCCAGATGTGAAAACAGCTGCTCAGTGTCCTCTCCTTACACACAATCTAGTTTGCATTTCATTCTAGTAACAAACCCATCTACACAAACAAATATTTGGCATCCAAGTAGGCCCTCAAAAATGTGTGAAAATGCATATGGCCTAAACAATGGAACGAATAATGTGCCCATGAACATTAAAGTTGACCTTTTGAAACGTTACAACTAATAAAAGCATATGTAGCAGAACGAACGTAATAAAGACAGAAAGAATAGGAACACAGCACAACTACTTACTTTTTTGCAGCACTCTCCGAATCTTTCAGTACTGCTCTGGCTCTCTCAACTTGAGGTCCGACCACCGCTTCCTGAGCTGATCTTTAGACATTCGTACACCGAAATTCCGCTCTAGACTCCTGACCACTTTCACCATGATCTTGGCCTTTCGGATGTTCGGGTTGGGGTAAGGCCCATATTTTCCGTCATAGTCGGACTTCCTCATGATGTCGACCATCTCCAACATCTCCCCAAACGACATATTTGTGGCCTTAAAACGTCTCCTTCTGGATCGGGACGTGCCTGGATCCGGGCTTTCCTCCTCCTCCTCCTCGTTGCTACAATTAGCCCGCACCTGCTGTATGTCCGCCATCATGCTCTTCCCCCACTGCGCCGAACGAAAAGGGGCGGGGAATACACTAGAAAGAACGTCAGGGGCGGGCGGAGTTACACGCATGCGCAGTGTATATAAAGCGTAATACGCGTGCGTATTACGTTTGATCTGTGAGCGGAGGAAGGAGCATTGTACGCGGCGATCGTAAGAACGAAGGTAAGAGACAAACTTGTGCCTATACTGCTTCTAGATTGAGGCCTATATTGTAACAAGATTAGGAGAGTTTTGTGTGACATTAGGCTTTGTCTTGTGTTGTGTCTTGCAGTGAACATGGATATGGTACTGAAAGATAAGGACTTCATTTCAGTCTTCATAGATATGCTAAGGGAGCTGCCCTGTCTGTGGGAGATTACCCACCCCCATTACAAGAACCAAGCAAAGAGGAAGGCAGCACTGGAGCAATTGTGTGAAATTGTGAAGCAGGTGATCCCCACGGCAGACATCACTTATTTAAAGATTTTCATTGGTGACCTGAGGAGCACATATCTGAGGGAGCGCAATAAAGTCCTGGATTCACAGAGATCCGGAGCAGCAGGTGACATCTATGTCCCCAGGATGTTGTACTACGACAGGCTGCACTTTCTGGCAGGCCAGACTGAACCCAGGCCATCCCTCTCCAGTCTTCCTTCCACGCTTCCTTCCCCCCCGGCTGAGGCTTCTGACGCCCAACCTGGGCCTTCCAGGCAACATGTGGAGGAGCCCAGATTGAGCCAGGTATAGCATTCCTCTAAATATTTCTGCTTGTCCAATCAATGATGTGAACTAGATGTTAGTTGGGAGTACTAATTAAGGATTGTGATTGATGATGCAAAACATTACAACTATGTCCCTTTTTCATACACAGGGAAGTCTCAGCCAGGAGGTGGCCGGGCCGAGCCGGCTGGCTGATATCAAGGTCCCTCCACCCCCCCTGAAAACAGAAAGTGGCAGTAGGACGAGTGGCCTAGAGGAGGCGGCTATCAGATTCTTTTGGAGGGCTACAGAGGTCCTGGGAGCACCACACACCAGGCAGGAGAACATTGCTGCATTCATAGCCTATAAAATGCAGAGGATGGAGGAGGGCCAAAAAGCCATGTGTGAGGCCCTCATATCGGAGGCTCTGGCGAAAGGTATGAGGGGCCAAATTACACCTCACACACAGCTTTGGGATAGTCCTCCTCCTCCTCCTGCAGGTCCTACTCCTCCTCCAGGTCCTACTCCTCCTCCTGCCACATCTCCAACTGCACAGCCACAGCCGGGAATGAAGCATGGAAGGAAGACCAGACAGTGAGGACCCTGGATCCAGTCTGTTGGGCAAAAAAATGCAGCCTCTTGTGGTACCACAGCCTGCGGACACAGATGTCATCTGCTGCTATCCAAGTCTCTGTGAATCCCGGACCAGACTGCCCTCCCTTACATATGGACTCCTCAGGCCACCAATTTTGATGTTGAAGAATTGATGTCTGCTGTGGGGGTCCCAGGCTTCGCTAATTTCTCTTGTTGATCCAGTGTTGCCTTCCTCTTTGTTTGGTTCTGATCCCTTAATAAAGGATTTTTGTTTGGAATTATACTCTCCTATGTGTTTTACTTCAAAAAGGACAGTTTGTTTGTGAGGATTCAGGTACATTTCAAATATACAATGTGAAATGAACAAGGGACACCAACACCAAACAATCTCCTTGAGATTAAATAATAAAAGATATCAATGGTGTTGGGGTAACTTGACACACAAAACACACCCAAAAGTATTCTGGAGTAAAATAAAAATAACATTGAACAAAGATCAGCCTTGGAAAAAATCCAAACATTAAATAAAAAAAAAGGCTTAAAATCCAAAATAAAAAAAAACTAAAAAATATAAAACTGTCAGATGTGACAACTAATAACAATATATTCAGGGAATCCCACTAAAACAACACAAATAAAAGTTTGTGAGAAGTGTGTGTGAATACGAGCAGCAAAACGACTTAATTCTTGTCACATTATAAAGAAGAAGAGAGTGCGCTGTATTAAACCATTTTTAACATTGCAGCGTGACGAAAGTGCTGTATCCATTGCGAACGCTAAGTTTACCAGAACGAGCTGTCCCGTGTTGGAATTTCTTCTGAGCATGCGTGGCACTTTGTGCGTCGGAACAGGCCACACACGGTCGGAATTGACGCGATCGGATTTTGTTGTCGGAAAATTTTATCTCCTGCTGTCCAACTTTGTGTGTCAGAAAATCTGATGGAAAATGTCCGATGGCGCCCACACACGGTCGGAATTTCCGACAACACGCTCCGATCGGACATTATCCATCGGAAAATCCGACCGTGTGTACGGGGCATTAGAGTGGAGATGTGAACCATCTCCATACAGAATAATTTTTTTTTTTTTTTTTTAGAATACAAAACGCTCAGTTGTGATTGGGGCCTAAATCTAGCACATAGATTTAAGCAAGGAAAGCACTTCCTCTTTTTGTTCTTATGGCATAACGCCCAGAATATATAAACTTCCTCTTTATTTATAATACTGTTAAATATTGAAATTGAACATTTTAAACTCCCCAATTGTTGCTAATACAGCTTAAACACAATTAACCATTTGCATAAATTTAGCACATTTGCTACATTTACTGTTACTACAAAAGAAACACATTTAAGCTTCAATAATGCAAGGGTAAGCAATTACAACTAAATTCAGACTCTGACTGAAATATTCAGAAATATTCAAGACATCCTAAACATAAATTATTTACTTAATTAAAATGCTACATTGATTGCTACTATGTTCCATCACTGGAAACATGTGGGTGGGTTTCGGTGTGGGCGGTTTAGGGGGTGGTGGCATAGGGCGTGTTGCCACAGGGGGAGGTGTCACTTAGAACAGAGGGGTGGTAGACGAAGGGCAGTGTCGACTTCCTGGGAACCAGACACCATTATAGGGCGGTGGCTGACTACTTAACTTCCTCTTTTCTGGTTTCTTGTACACGTACACAATTCAACCATTTTGATTTGTTTCTTGTTCAATCCAGCCTTCTTCATGAATGGCTTTTGCAACTTTAAACCAGGAGTCTGCTGCGCGTAGTAGGCCGTGATCTGATAGCAAACCCCTTTTTCTCTTCAAGAGAGTGCGCCATTCATCTACTTGTAATCTCCCACCCAAATGAATATCAATCCCACACACTTTTGCTAATTTCTTTCCCTTTTTGACAGCACTCCCCTCTCCTTCCCGCTCTAATACCAAGTCACAAGCTAAACTGCCCTCTGCGGGCTTAGCCAACTTGTTTCCCATGTCACAGTTCTTAGTATATGAACAGAAGATGAGACACAGGAGAAAGAGGAGAGAGAGAGAGAGAGAGAGAGAGAGAGAGAGAGAAAGAGAACTTAATAGAAATACACAGTAGTGATGTGGAGATGAGGAACCGAGAAGATCTCCAATAAAACACTTAATGAGCTGACATGAAACACCAGCACCTGATATTTAATGAACCACTTCAAATGTTATTTACATGTTCCAACTCAAAGCCCAAAGTTCTCACTCTGTCTTTCTCTATCTCCTCGTACTGCTCTGGCTGCTGAGGTTGTAAGGGACACCTGTTGGTTCCCTGGTTACTTATTCTAGCCTGAGCCTCAATAACTTCCAATGACCTGCCAAGAGAGAATTTCACCGGGCAATGTACACTCAATCTAAAAACCAATAAATGCGCAGTATGTGGCAGTAGGGGTTTGTAACCAAGAGACTCAGCCCTATATCCTGGCTCTACCACTTCAATCAACCCCCAACCCTCTTCATGTATCCCAAATAACAGACCACAAACACATTTAGGACATGACATTACCACCAACAACAAAAATGTGACCCACAACGCAATGTGTGACAACCGTAGAGGAATACAGGATTGTTCAGATCTCACGGGATCCCCACGCCAACGCTGGGCGTATTCCTGACGCCCCCTCCTGATTACCGTGCTTTGCTGCACAATTATTTATTTTCCCTCCTGATGCCCTCTCCTGATCCCTATTCCCCAGGAGAAGTTTAACCATGTCCTGACGCCCTCTCCTGATTCAGATCCTCAGGAGAAGTTTAACCACGTTAACTAATTTCATCTGTGACTATATAATCAATCCCTTTTTCCCAACAGCCGTCACAAGACAGACTCCAACAAAACAGAACACTCCAAATACAGGCAGGTCAGAAACAATTGCAGGTTTGTACTATATAAATAGGCTCGAGACAAGATATATACTTGTCTTTGTGGACCGCAGGAAGCCGATGCGGAGACAGAAATTAACCAAATACGGATGCGGATCAAACAGCAAATTATTAGGGAGAATGTCTTACCGTTTTCTCCAGAGTTGATCAGGCTCCGGTCCGCCCGTATTGGTCCTTTCAGTGTCCTAGTTCGGCTATCCTTTTGGGCCAATCTCGAGCCCTACTTTTAGGTGCCAAATGTTTTGGACCGAACCAGAACCGTTCGGTACTTTTGTTTCTGTCCCCCTGGCCAAATTAACCTTCAATGTAAAAGTGTGCACACTTGAAGCAAATTACTGAGACATACACGAGTTCAGTAGTTTGATACTTCCTGTCAGAGAGTCCCCCAGAGCAGACGCGGTGCTGGTGTGCGTCGGTGTGCGTTGGAGCGCGCGCGTTCCCGTGCGTGCCGCCGCGGGTGCTGGCGTGTGGGCACGTGCACGTGTGCGTGGGCGCGCGTTTGGCGCCAATCTGCCTATTTAGACTGACAGCACATGTGGTTCGGTGCTGTCTGATCTGCAGCTCCCTGTATCCTTGCACCTGCTTCCTGTTTGAACTTGATCTCCTGACTACCGGCTTGCTCTTTGATTATCCTTGTCTTCTGCCTGCAACTGACCCCAGACTGTCCTGACTACGAATCTGCCTGCTCCTCTGTACCACGCTGCCCGCCCGTTGCCAACCCTGCCTGTGACCCGACCTGCCTGTTCCACTCTTGCTCTGCACCTGCTGCCTGTGCTTCAGTTGTCTGGTGATCTCCAAAACCACCTTCACCGGGATCCTCCTGCTGCTGACCCGCCAGGCTCTCATGCCATTCTGTGCTCCCGTGCCTCCTGTCCATACTACCAGGGGCCGGGAATCAGATACGTAAGGGAGGCCTTCCCCTGCTACATTGGGCTCATCGGTCAGGTACGAGGAAGTCTGACAGTATCGGACAGCCATGTCCGAGCCCGAGCAGGGAACCTCCCCCATGGAGCAACTGTGTAGACACCTGGCGGGTCTCACACAAGCCGTGAAGAGCCTCCAGGAAGGCTATACAAGGTTGGAAGAACGAGTTCAAGTCCTGTCTGCTCCAACCCATCCTCAAGCTGCTTCATCTGCCGGAGTGCCATCTGTACCCTCAGTAGTAATGCTACCTCCTGAGCCTAGGGTACCTATACCCGAAAGATTCTCTGGGGATCGTAGTAAATACTGGGATTTTCGCAATGCCTCCGAACTATACTTCGCCCTGCAGCCACGCACTTTTTCTTTGGAGGCAACCAAGGTGGGCTTTGTAATTTCCCTTTTATCTGGTGAACCACAGACCCGGGCACACCGCCTCTTGGAGCAAAAGTCTGGAGTCCTGGATAACCTCGATGCTTTTTTTGTCACTATGTTCCAGTTGTATGAGGACCCCCAAGTTACAGCAACTGCCGAAGCCGCTTTGCACGCTCTTCAACAGGGGCGTAGAGCCGCAGAGGTCTATGTTGTGGAATTTAGGCGGTGGAGCTCCGACACTGGTTGGAATGACGCAGCCTGGCGTTATCAATTCTGCTTGGGGTTGTCTGACCCATTGAAGGATGAGCTGGCACGGGTCGGAGTACCCAAACCTTGGATGAGCTCATCAACCTGTCTGTTCAGATCGATCAATGTCTCAGGGAGCGTCGCTCCGAGAGATCCACCAGTCAGTTTCGCCCTACCTGGATGCTCCCCAAGGTTCCGAGTTCTCCCAGCTCTCTCGGACAGTCTTTCCCTGCACCAACCACACCGGTTCTTGATACCTCCGAACCAATGCAGCTCGGTCTGCTCTGCCCTTCTCTCAACCCAGAAGAACGCCAGCGCTGAAGAGTCAACAATCTCTGCATCTATTGCGGGGAGTCCGGACACTACATGAGGTCTTGCCCTAACAAGACACGTAAGTCTATTCCAATTTCGTCAATATGTGCATCTGCCTTGCCTAATCCTGCTACTCACCTTGCTCTCTCTATCATCTTACAGCTTCCAGGAAGGAATATCCCAGTCACGGTCATAATTGACTCAGGAGCTTGCAGCTGTTTTATTGACCTGACCTTCGCTGCCAACCATCACATTCCTCTTCAGTCTAAAAATCGGGGACTTGCTGTACATCTCGCTGATGGCTCCTCCCTCCGTTCCGGTCCTGTCACGCAGGAGACCGTCCCTTTGCTGGCCACCAAGGGCTCCAACCATCAAGAACTCCTGCCTTTGGATGCCATCTCTTTTCCTCTCTTTCCCATCTACCTAGGGATGCCGTGGTTGCAGGCCCACAACCCCAGCATTGACTGGATCAGCGGGGTCAAATTCCTCTCCAAATATTGCCAGCAGCACTGACTACACACGAGCCCAGTTGAATCTACCCAACTACTCTGCCTGGACACTGACTCCGAATTACAGCAGGTGATCCCTGCGCCCTATCAGGACTTTCTTGACGTATTTAGTAAGACGGGAGCAGAGACTCTTCCTCCTCAGACTGGGATCCGCAGTAATTTTCACCAAATTAGATCTCCGCGGTGCATACAATTTAATTCGTATTCGGGAAGGAGATGAGTGGAAAACAGCTTTCTGTACCAGATTCGGGCATTTCGAATACCTTGTTATGCCCTTCGGCCTGTGCAACGCACCAGCAACATTTCAACATTTTGTTAATGACATTTTTCGTGACTTCCTGGACTTATATGTTATTGTTTATCTAGACGATATTCTGATCTTCTCCTCCTCAGTTTCCGATCATCGCGGGCACGTCCGAAATGTCTTAGCTCGACTCAGGCAGCATGAACTCTACGCTAAACCGGAAAAATGTCAATTCGAACTCCAATGCATCCAGTTTCTAGGCTTAATCATCTCTGTCGAAGGTATTAAAATGGACCCCCAAAAGGTATCTGCCATTCTGGAGTGGCCCGCTCCCTCCAATAAGAAAGGAGTTCAAAGATTCATTGGCTTCTCCAACTTTTATAGAAAGTTCATTAGGGGCTTCTCTGCAATAATTGCCCCCATCACCGAATTAACTAAGCAAGGGAACCGTTTCTATTGGTCTCCTAAGGCACAAGCCACCTTTGAAAAACTCAAAGAGCTATTCACCTCTGCTTCTATATTAAAACACCCAGATCCTGCTTTACCATTCGTCCTTGAAGTGGATGCCTCAGAGATTGCAGTCGGAGCTGTACTGTCCCAACAGCAAGGCGCTAAGGCCCTTCTCTATCCAGTGGCTTTTTTTTCTCGCAAGCTCTCTTCAGCGGAGAGAAATTATGATGTTGGAGATCGGGAGCTTCTGGCCATCAAGGCCGCTTTGGAGGAGTGGCGGTACTTACTGGAGGGTGCAGCACATCCCATTCTGGTCTACACGGACCACAAGAACCTGGAGTACCTTCAAACGGCCAAGAGATTGAAACCACAGCAAGCAAGGTGGGCTCTATATTTCTCAAGATTTCAGTTCCATTTCACGTACAGACCAGGTTCCAAAAATATCAAGCCGGGTGCACTATCCCGTATGTTCCTTGATTCCGGCAAACCTGCACATCCGGACACTATTCTGCCGTCCGGAATTTTCTTCTACTCCAAGGGGATCTTCTTTCTCGAATAAAACAAGCCTCCTTGAATTGGACCCCGCTTTCTGGAGATGAGGTGAGGGCCCAAGACGGCTTATTCTGACACAAGGGCAAAATTGTGGTCCCTGAGGATCTGAGGGTGGCAGTGTTAGAGCTCTTCCATGATCATAAGATGGCCGGACATTTCGGTGTGCTAAAGACGGCAGAGTTGATACAGCGCACATTCTGGTGGCCTCAGTTGGCTAATGACTGTAAAAGTTATGTAGAATCCTGTACTACCTGTGCACGGAGCAAGAATACCCGGACAAGAGCCTGGGTTCTGCTAAGACCGTTACCCGTCCCAGAAAGACCTTGGAAAATGATTTCAATGGATTTCATCGTGGAGCTTCCCCAGGCAGAAGGCTTTTCTACCATCTTCGTCGTCGTAGACAGGCTATCCAAAATGGCTCATTTTCTGCCTATGAAAGGCACGCCCTCGGCTATGGAGACAGCAAGGGTCTTCATCAAGGAAATCGTTAGGCTGCAAGGAGTCCCATCAAATATCGTATCTGACCGTGGTGTTCAGTTCACCTCCAGGTTTTGGAAGGCTCTCTGTGGTTCTCTGGAAATTGAGTTGGCACTCTCCTCTGCTTACCATCCCCAGACTAATGGGCAG
The DNA here is from genome assembly GCF_042186555.1 of Aquarana catesbeiana. Classification (NCBI taxonomy): domain Eukaryota; kingdom Metazoa; phylum Chordata; class Amphibia; order Anura; family Ranidae; genus Aquarana; species Aquarana catesbeiana. The sequence continues at coordinate 166,826,472 of NC_133334.1, read as the reverse complement.
ACAGAGAGAACGAATCAGACTTTGGAGCAGTATCTCCGCTGTTTTTCCTCATTTTCACAGGATGACTGGGTCTCTCTTCTGCCTATTGCTGAGTTTTCGTACAATAACTCTATACATTCTGCCATTAAGCAAACACCATTCTTTGCCAATTACGGCTTCCACCCGTCGTTCTTGCCCAGGTCTTTACCCGAATGTGCTATCCCTGCGGTCTCTGAAACCATGGACTTCTTCTTTACCAACAACAAACTCTTGCAGGAAACCATGGCTAAGACCAAGGAGTATAATAAGAAGATGTTTGACAAGAAGAAGCGGGGAGAGCTTATCCTGGAACCTGGCAACCAGGTTTGGTTGTCCACAACCAATCTAAGAATGCCCTGCCCTTCAAGGAAGCTGGGCCCTAAATTTATGGGTCCGTTCTCAGTTAAAAAGAAAATTAACAACGTAACCTATGACCTCAACTTACCTGGTACCCTGAAGATCCACCCGGTCTTTCATATATCGTTGTTAAAACCTGTTATACCTAACACCTTTACTGGCCAGAATACTGATCCACCGGAGCCCATAATTATTAATAACGAAGAAGAGTTCGAAGTAGAGGCTATTCTGGACTGCAGGAAAAGGCACAATCAGATGCAATATCTAATCAAGTGGAGGGGGTATGGACCGGAAGATAATTCCTGGGAGCCAGAAAGCAATCTACATGCCGAAGAGCTTCTGAGGGCCTTCAGGAGTACCCACGCCACCAGATTGGCTCAGTTGGACATCCGGAGGCTGCCCTTGATGGGGGGGCACTGTCAGAGAGTCCCCCAGAGCAGACGCGGTGCTGGTGTGCGTCGGTGTGCGTTGGGGCGCGTTGGCGCGCGCACCGCCGTGGTTGCTGGTGTGCGGGCACGTGCACGTGTCTGTGGGCACGCGCCCGGCGTTTGGCGCCAATCTGCCTATTTAGGCTGACAGCACATGTGGTTCGGTTGTGTCCGATCTGCAGCTCCCTGTATCCTTGCACCTGCTTCCTGTTTGAACTTGATTTCCTGACTACCGGCTTGCCCTTTGATTATCCTTGTCTTCTGCCTGCAACTGACCCCGGACTGTCCTGACTACGAATCTGCCTGCTCCTCTGTACCACGCTGCCCACCCGTTGCCAACCCTGCCTGTGACCCGACCTGCCTGTTCCACTCCTGCTCTGTACCTGCTGCCTGTGCTTCATTTGTCTGGTGATCTCCAAAACCACCTTCACCGGGATCCTCCTGCTGCTGACCCGCCAGGCTCTCATACCATTCTGTGCTCCCGTGCCTCCTGTCCATACTACCAGGGGCCGGGAACCAGGTACGTAAGGGAGACCTTCCCCTGCTACATTGGGCTCATCGGTCAGGTACGTGGAAATCTGACACTTCCCCTTTATTACTTCCTGGACTCTGGCTAATATACCGTGAGCCGGATATTTTGTTATCAAATCAAATATCCAATAAGACAAGCGTATGCAGACCGCAAGATATACATATTCATTATTGTGACAAAGTATAAGCTTTCAGCTGGGTTATATCTATATAAGGGAATAGCGAACTATCATAGCTAAATAGGGTGTCTTGTTTCCAGTTCTTAAAAAAACAGGCGCAATCTTCTTTAACTTGTTCTTAACTCTTGCAGTTCTGTTCCACATGAAGGGGGAGGGTAAGCTGGCAGACATCTAATCAAATATGGTTAAGGCTGATAGCAGAGGCTGAAATAAGCACTTATATCTATATGGTTATATTGGAAATGGGCATTTCACCATAACACTCATAGTCACATCCATTACAGTATGATGTACCTGCTCCATTAATCTAATTATTTCCATTCTCTGTAGTACCTTCCTGACCTCTGTAGTAAATTCCTGACCTATGTCCGTTTGCCACCTGACCATCGCTGAGGACGTTTCTGGTAAGGGCAACCCATTTAGATAACTGTATATCAGTGCTATGATCCCTTTTATCTTTATTGCCGGAATTAGAACATATGGATTCATATGTCGTAAACCTAGGCCTAACATTAAGGGGTTATAATGATTCATAAAAGTGTCTGACCTGGAGATATTTAAAGAATTCTATCCTTGGGATATTATATTTTGCTGGAGGTGGGAGAAAGAACAGAAATGTGAGTCTTGTGTCAGGAAGTTAAGGGTAACTAGAGTGTTCCGCTCCCACCATAAGTATTCATTAGGTGAGGTATATGCTAGGGGGAATCTTTTATCTCCCAAGAAGGAAAATAAGGGTGGTCTTGGGGATGAGAGCTTACATTTCTGTTGGTATAATGACCATAAGTGAAGTGATTGAGAGACAATACTATTTGAAGGGCTCAGCTCCCTAGTCCTGAGTGTATTCTGCCAAAGAAGACCTGGGAGGCAGAATGGGCGAATCAATGTATTTTCAAATTGGAGCTAAGAAATCGAGGTTGCCAAGGTGTGCCACTGTGCTGTTTGTGCTAGTCTGGCCACCAAATAGTATAGCCATATATCTGGAAGGCCTAGACCTCCTTGAGAGAGAGAGGTTTATATGTTATGTATTTGCCATATCCAAATAAATAGATTAACCTCCCTTTGGATCTGTTCAATGGTCTGATGGGAAACGTAGACTGGCAAGGCTCTAAAGTAATAGAGAAGCTTTGGCAGGATGGACATCTTGATCGCCGTCACTCTGCCCAAAAGGGAGATGGAGAAGTTTGACCACAGTCTCAGCCATTGTTTAACTTTTGAAATTGCTTGTGGGTAGTTACCATTATACATCTCTCTCAGGGAAACAATGCTGAGTAATGAATATATAAAATGCATAACCACTATGAACAATTAAAAAAAAAACTGGGCCACTTGGGTTAAAGTGGATGTAAACCCTCACATATACCCAGTGAAGTGAACAGCCTCAGATGGTACACAAAGATGAAACAAATCTCCCTACATAAGTTTTACATGTATATCTGCTGTCTTCGGCTTTATATACTGTTTAGAAAGTTCAGATGGTGTTAGATTTTCTCTTCCTCTTCAACCATGGAGTGAAGTCTGATACAGCCAAGACAGCTGATTGGAGGAAAGGCGCACATACCCCCTCTCCTCATAGGTAAAGACATTCAGAGATGAACGTTGAATCATTCAGGATGTTTCGTCAGATTATGCAACCGTCAGATTTTGTAACAGAAGTGACCTTCTGTGGCCACCATCTTGCTACACTCGTCCACAGTAAGGATACAGTCAGAAGGTGGCAAGCAGAAATCTTGTTACACCCACCGGAATCATGCATTTCACACTTATTTTTAACAGTAAATCAAGCTTATATAGTGAAATACAGTATTTAAAAATCCATCTGATGGATTTCAAACTACTGAATTTCACTATATAAGCTCAGTTTACTGGTAAAAATAAGTGTGAAATGCAAGACTCTGGTGGGTGTAACAAGATGTCCACAATGTATCAACGCCAATGGATCACTATGCGTTTCACCAACAGCTTCTTCAGGGGATCCTATTGGCACATGGTCAGAACAGGAGGCATGGAGTTCTTAATCCATCACATGGGAGAGGAGGAAGGGACCTCTGCGGTGCTAATTTTCACAAATGAGCATCCGCATTACAGTTATCAGACTTGACCCTGGGAGGATCCCTGCTATTTGGCTACACTGAACCGCGCCCCTCTTCTTGGCCGGCTGCACATCCCTTTCTCCTCCTTCCACACACTCTCTAAAAAAATTGTATATATTTTTTTATATCTGTCAAAATAAAATGTGACTTTTTATATCTTTGTGAGCACTTTCTTTTTCAACTTGGGATTACAGTGCTACCTTTAAAGTCCTTTAGTACATACAGTAGTTCACCAGTATCATACTCCTCTCCAGATATTGTATTTTTAAGTAACTATGTTTCTACACACATTTACTGTATACCTGAGAGCATCTAAGGGTAGTTGTCATCTGGGAAGAGAAAATAGACATACTTAAGTAAACTGCTATAATTCGTTTTCCAAGAATCTTCCGCTCACAACATTCCACTGAAACTGCACCACTAAAACTCAATAATGACCTACAGTACTAACTGCTAAAACCAATGGCCAGTAATCCATACAAATACTCTTAGACCTTTCTGCTGCCTTTGACACAGATGACCACCCATTGTTTCTCAATAAATTCCACTCCCTTGGCCTCCGTGATTCTGCTCTTTCCTGGTTCTCCTCTTCTACCTATCTCAGTGCACTCTGTGTCACATACAACACCATCTCCTCTTCCTCTTCCTATTGGGGTAGCCCAAGGCTCTGTCCTTGGGCCCCTCCTATTCTCTCTCTATACCTCTTCCCTAGTCAAGTTGATAAGCTCCCATGGCTTTCAATACAACCTCTATGCTGACGACATCCAGATCTAGCTCTCCACTCCCCAACCCACCCCCTCCATCTCCTCACGTATCATAAATTTACTGAGCAACATATCAGTATGCATGTCACACCACTTTCTCAAACTCCGTCTTTATAAAACAGAGTGTAATATTTCTTCCTCTTAAATCCCACCCCCATGACTTTTCTATTGAGATCAATGGCACAACCATTAGTCCCTCCACACATGGCAGGGTGCTGGGTGTAATCCTAGACTCTGACCTCTCCTTTAGCCCCCACATCCAATCACTTGCTAAATCTTGCTGCGTTAACCACCGCAACATCTCCAGAGTTCACCCTTTTCTGACTGACACCACAAACAAAAGGTATTCACTCTTTGGTTATCTCCCACCATGACTACTGCAGCTCCCTCCTCACTGGCTTACATTTACACAGGCTATCCCCCCTCCAGTCTATTATGAATGCTGCTGCAAGACTAGTACACCTTACCAACTGATCAGTGACTGCTTCCCCTCTCTGCCAATCTCTTCACTGGCTTCCACTAGGTAAATGTATAAAATTCAAAATACTAATCACAACATACAAAGCCATCCACAACCTCTCCCCCCAGTTACATCACCAACCTCATCTGCAGATATTGCCCAAATTGTCCTCTCTGCTCCTCCTAAGACATCTTGTTCTCTAGCTCCCTTGTTACCTACTCCCAAGCTCGCCTCCAGGACTTATCTTGAACCTCTCCACTTGTCTGGAACTCCCTAAGCCAGTATGTCCAGTCAACACCTTCCTTCTCCACCATTAGGCGATCCTTTTAAAGCTCATTTATTTAGGGAAGACTACCCCAACTCCACCTAAGAACTGTACTTGAGTCACCTCCATCAGATCATCCCCTGCAGCTATTACTTTTTATACTATCTCTCCCTCCCCTCCCTTTAGATTTTTAAATTGTCATTTCACCTGTACCTTTATCTTTAGGAAAGACTGAGGTGATGTGAATAGGTTGGTCTCTCTAAATTCTAGGGGAAAAAAATTCAGAAATTGGGCGCTATGGTAACGAGACGTGCTGCTGGGTAAATGGAAATCAATATAGTGGCTGCGCACTTCTCATATGAACATTATGAGATGATCACCAAGTAAGCCCATTAAGGAGCGTACATGTTATATGATGTGGAAGAAGGTGCTCTGGTCAGATGAGACCAAAATTGAACTTTTTGGCCTAAAAGCAAAATGCTATGTGTGGCGGAAAACTAACACTGCACATCACCCTGAATACACCATCCCCACGGTGAAACATGCTGGTGGCAGCATCATGTTGTGGGAATGCTTTTCTCAGCAGGTACAGGGAAGCTGGTCAGAGTTGATGGGAAGATGGATTGAGCCAAATACAGGGCAATCTTAGAAGAAAACCTGTTAATCTACAAAAGACTTGAGACTGGTGCAAAGGTTCACCTTCCAGCAGGACAATGCCCCTAAACCTACGGCCAGAGCTACAATGGAATGGTTTCGATCAAAGCATATTTATGTGTTAGAATAACCCTGTCAAAGTCCAAATCCAATTGAGAATCTGCAGGAAGACTCCAAAATTGCTGTTCAGACGCTCTCCATCCAATCTGACAGAGCTTGAGCCATTTTACAAAGAAGATTTGGCAAAAATGTTACATTATGAGATGATCACCAAGTAAGCCCATTAAGGAGCGTACATGTTATATGATATTCCACAAACTTTAAGGTGCAGAAACGTATAGCGTTAAGGATAATCAGGCAATGCAGAAGAAACCATGGAAATCCGCTATATTTACAGTGCCTTGAAAAAGTATTCATACCCCTTGAAATTTTCTACATTTTGTTATGTTACAACCAAAAACATAAATGTATTTTATTGGGATTTTAAGTGATAGACCAACACAAAGTGGCACATTCACATTGTGAATTGGAAGGAAAATAATAAATGGTTTTCAAATTGTTTTACAAATACCTGAAAAGTGTGGCGTGCATTGATATTCAACCCCCTTTACTCCGATACCCCTAACTAAAATCTAGTGGAACCAATTGCCTTCAGAAGTTGCCTAACTAGTAAATAGAGTCCACCTGTGTGTAATTTAATCTCAGTATAAATACAGATTTTCTGTGAAGCCCTCAGAGCTTTGTTAGAGAACCTTAGTGAACAAACAGTATCATGAAGGCCCAGGAACACACCAGACAGGTCAGGGATAAATTTGTGGAGAAGTTTAAAGCAGGGTAAGTTATAAAACAAAATATCCCAAGCTTTGAACATCTCACAGAGCACTGTTCAATCCATCATCTGAAAATGGAAAGGGTATGACACAACTGTAAACCTACCAAGACATGGCCGTCCACCTAAACTGACAGGCCCGGGGAAGGAGAACATTAATCATAGAAGCAGCCAAGAGGCCAATGGTAACTCTGGAGGAGTCTCTCAGGTGGAAGAATCTGTCCAACTATTAGTCCTGCACTCCACAAATCTGGCCTTTATGGGAGAGTGGCAAGAAGAAAGCCATTGTTGAAAGAATAAAAAATCATAAAGGGCGCAACAGTAGTGCAATGCCATCAAACTAAATATCATATGTGAATACGTAATCAATTAACAAAAAATTATATAAGTCCATATATATATATATATATATATATATATATATATATATATATATATATATCTCAGACATAGCTGTGAGACATGAATGGGTGAATCTTCTATGTGTTTCCAGTCACCATGTGAAATTAAAGTGCTAAATGCTTCAAATAAAAGTGCTGAGTGCTTCAAATAAAGTGCTTCAAGTACTTCAAAGTAAAGTGCTTCACCCGAAGTGGTATATCAAAATGCTCACCAGATTGCATCAGCCACCAAGTGACCACCAGGCATATAGTAATCAGCGAGACCTCTTTCATCCGGTGTGCCCCTTCATGGGTCTTTCAGCATATACCAGCAGATTGCATCGGCCACCAAGTGACCACCAGGAATATAGTAATCAGCGAGACCTCTTTCATCCGGTGTGCCTCTTCATGGGTCTTTCAGCATAGACCAGCTGTTTATGGATCAACCAAATCTCAATCCAAACGAAAATTTGTATGCATATGTATATATAGCTCCTTAGAAGAACCAGCTCACATCCAATTTAGCTGAAAAAAGTGGCTCCCCATGAAAAGCCACAGAAAGGCATGAATAGTGTAATAAAGTTTTTTTAATATCTTAAAAAGCAACACTTACAAATCCAGTTCATTATGATTACTATATGCCTGGTGGTAACTTGGTGGCCGATGCAATCTGGTGAGCATTTTGATATACCACTTCGGGTGAAGCGCTTTACTTTGAAGTACTTGAAGCACTTTATTTGAAGCACTCAGCACTTTTATTTGAAGCATTTAGCACTTTAATTTCACATGGTGACTGGAAACACACAGAAGATTCACCCATTCATGTCTCACAGCTATGTCTGAGATATATATATGGACTTATATAATTTTTTGTTAATTGATTGCGTATTTAAATATGATATTTAGTTTAATGGCATTGCACTACTGTTGCACCCTTTATGATTTTTTATCTGTTTATTAGTTTGCACTAATTTTAGGAGCAGCATCAGTTATTAATAGTGTATGATAAATCTAATTGGCGCCGCACCCATCTTCCTTTGTATCATTGTTGAAAGAAAGCCATAAGAAACTGTTTTGCAGTTTGCGAGAAGTCATGTGGGGGACACAGCAAACATGTGGAAGAAGGTGCTCTGGTCAGATGAGACCAAAATTGAACTTTTTGGCCTAAAAGCAAAATGCTATGTGTGGCGGAAAACTAACACTGCACATCACCCTGAATACACCATCCCCACGGTGAAACATGCTGGTGGCAGCATCATGTTGTGGGGATGCTTTTCTCAGCAGGTACAGGGAAGCTGATCAGAGTTGATGGGAAGATGGATTGAGCCAAATACAGGGCAATCTTAGAAGAAAACCTGTTAATCTACAAAAGACTTGAGACTGGTGCAAAGGTTCACCTTCCAGCAGGACAATGACCATAAACCTACGGCCAGAGCTACAATGGAATGGTTTCGATCAAAGCATATTTATGTGTTAGAATAACCCTGTCAAAGTCCAAATCCAATTGAGAATCTGCAGGAAGACTCCAAAATTGCTGTTCAGACGCTCTCCATCCAATCTGACAGAGCTTGAGCCATTTTACAAAGAAGATTTGGCAAAAATGTCACTCTAGATGTGCCAAGCTGATAGAGACAGACCCAAAAAGACTTGCAGCTGTAATTGCAGGGAAAGGTGGTTCTACAATTCACGCCATACTTTTCACATAAAGCAAAAATGTATGTAGGAAATGGGACTTTAAAGGTACACCCAATATAAGGAAGAGCACTATCAATTTAAAAAAAATTATACCAATATTTATTAAGACAGTTTTACACAAAAAAGCAATAAAATGTGAAAACAGTTTTACATTCATAGTCAAAGGTAGACATCCTCAACCTAATATTGACAAATGAAGAGAAAGAACTGTAATCACAAAGAATTCTAATCATAACCGCGTCCACAAATTTCAACATGTTTCACCAGGAAGAAGCGGAAAATGGACGAGGATTTTTGACTATTCAATGACAATACACATGATAAGAACAACCTTGGATGTATAGAAAAGAGAACAAAAAGTGGAGATAAATGAATGTATAGAAATAATACATGAAACATTTATGTTTATACAACTGGATAGCTCTTTAGCTTGTATAACCATGACTCCACCAAAACCCCCCCAAATTAAACACCAACCCCCACCCGACCCTACCCCAGGTTTTACACCCTCCCCCTCCATAATCCCCCAACCGACACAACCCCTAACTCAACTCCATACCTCTGAAAAGAGTTCCGGGGAAGTCGCAGGACCCGAGGCGTCAAGTGAAAGGAGAGGAGAGGAGAGGAGGGAAACCCCCATAGTTCACTCCCCCCCTGTAGTCCAGAAAAATGCCTGATCACCCGTAGGGAGGGATGTATGTTATTATGATGAATAAAGACCATCCAAGACAGGAGAGATGATCACAGTATCTGTAACATATATCATAAATAATAAAAATACACATATTGTGGGTGAGGGGAGAAAAAGTCCACAACATTATCTAGTCAGTGGACCATACTCACCGACATCCCATGATATAAAAAGATATTTATATTGGGAGCTCATGAGGACTGACGGCACAATACCAACTATGAGGATGCATCTGTGCAAGAATCAAAAGAGGGGACACCGCTACTTCATAGTTTCTGAAATGATATATATATATATATATATATATATATATATATATATATATATATATATTATATATATATACATGTACCTGTATCAGAGTTTTATGTAAAAAGAAACACGTATATATGTATAATGCGTCTCTAAATCTTCAAGAGCACATGCTCACCTTGAAGGGATTCACAACACTGTGTAGAAAGCTACATCACATTCCTGCTGGTGCTACTGAAGAGAGACCTAAAAATAATGAACCTCAAGGGGTGGTCACTTCCTATATTTCAAATGGAACAAGGAGGTGGCTGTTGGCCATCTAAGAAAAAAAAGAGTAAGGAAAAAAAAAAAAAAGGAAGGCACCCAAAACAGTGCTTAGTTCCTGGTTGAATATACCGCAAAGTGCTAGACCAACTAACAGTCATTGTAGTTTTACCTGGTACCGGCGTCCATATTCAGCATGAGCTCCCAAGCTGCTAACACAGGCATCAGGATGTGTGGGGTTTAAATATCCCCCCCCATGGCGCCAAAATGCTGCGTATGTCATCACGCTGCACCGGCACCAAGCGGACGCAAGGGGGAGGTCCAAGGTCCATGGACTAATTACCCGGAACCGGATACAGAAACCCGGAAGTAAATAGTACTTCTGGTTGCCAAAAACAGCACTGTAACACACATTGGAGACAGTGCTGAGCCAAGGAGATGGAAAGGCTTAGACAGATAGTATATAGTTGCTGTTGATCACGGTTAAGCCGGGATGCCATGGATCAAATGGAAGCCTCAAGGCGGGCGTGGACCGGGGTGGCACCCCCAGAAGGAGAAACCCAAGGGGGATGTGAACCCACACTAGTCCACACCCTTGGGCGTCCATACAGGGATCAAAGGGCACTGGACCAGGGGAGGTAAAAACGAGGGAACAAAAAAGCCTGGGGAGTGGTAAAAAAAAAAAAAAAGGGGAAAACTGCAAAGTTTAGTTGTGGTCATGATTATACATCACAATAATTGATTTACAACAATGCACCCATAACTTGTATCTACATATAGGGGATTATACAAATATGCACACCATTGTAGCTAGCTCAGTGTGTATTGATTTCCCTATTCCAAAAAGATATTTTAAATAATAAAAGGCAACCCTAGGCTAGACAGCCAACCGGGAATTGGTCGCGATAAAACATACGTCCAACAATCCCATAGTGTTCAAACGTGATGAATGATTCCGAAAGGGGGGGGATGGGTGGTAACGTGGGTGAAACAATCCCATGATCATGTTCTGGAATGTGTTCAAGACTAAAAAAGCCAATGACTTTTGAATCAAAATTGTGGTATAGCCCCACATGACGGCTGATTGGTGTTTCCATCCTGTGTTTGGAGATCAGGGACACATGGTCCCTGATTCTGCAGAATAGTGGGCGCTTTGTTTTTTCCACATAAAATGCCCCGCAACGACATTTCATTAAGTATACAGAGCCAACCGATTGGCAGTTGGTTCTGTATTTAGGGGTCCAGATATTGTTATTGGGAAGAGTAACATTTTTCCCTTCTAAAATAAAGGGGCAATAGTTGCACCTGCCACATGGGTAGATACCTGGTGATCTAGATTTTAAAATGGTCTGATTACTGTGGTGGCTACTCACTAGAGTGTCTCTCAGAGAGCGAGAGCGTTTAAAGGTGATCTCTGGATGGGGCTTAACAAACTTAGAGATTTTTTGATCGGCTGCCAATAGGTACCAGAACTTTTTGTAAATATGTCGCACCTTTGCATGTTGTCTGTTATAATTAGTGATCACTCTCATTGATGCTGATACTTTGTCGCGTCTGGGCTTATACAGTAAAAGTTGTCTGTTCAGATTTTTCACCCTATTGAAGGCTTTTTTCAAACAAGTTCTACTGTAGCCCCTGGCTAAGAGGCGATCGCGTAGCAAATTTGTCTCCTTTTGAAAGTCTGTATCCAATGTACAATTGCGTTTCAGTCTCAAGAATTGACTGAAAGGGATACTTTTGATTAGTTTTTCAGGGTGCAAACTACTGGCATGCAATAAGCTGTTTCCTGCTGAGGGTTTTCTATATAGTGTGGAACAGAGTGTCCCTGTTTCATTAATAAAGATCTCTATGTCTAGGAAGGTAATTCTTGACTGATCGAATGTATATGTAAACTTCAGATTGTATGTGTTTACTTGTAGACCAACCAGGAATTCTAATAGTTGTTCTCTAGATCCTGCCCACACCATAAAACATCATCTATGTATCGATGCCATGATACAATCTTACCAATAAACTCTGATTTGGACTCATCAAAGAAGAGGTCTCGTTTCCACCCCCCCAGGTACAGGTTAGCATAGGAGGGGGCACATTTCGCCCCCATTGCCATGCCCTGTACCTGGAGGTAGTGGGAACCCTTAAACACAAAGATATTGTGTGTGAGTATAAAATTGAGAATTTCAATCACGAATTCATTGTATTCCATGAATCAAGATCTCGTTTGTTCAAGAATTGAACCCTTTGGTATGGGGTATGGAGTTGTACAAGGCCTCTATATCGATCGCAACTAGCCAACATCCTTGGGGCAGCTGTAATCCATCCAATGTTTTCAGTAACTCAATAGTATCCTTGACAAATGAAAAAAGACCCTTTACATGGGGGGTATAAATACACGTCCACTAGTTGGCTGGCCTTTTCTGTCAGAGATCCGCACCCCGAAATGATTGGTCGACCTGGAGGGTTCTGTAAATTTTTGTGCACTTTGGGTAGTGTGTAGAACGTTGGAGTAACCGGATTGGTAGAATCCAAGAATTTTAGTGTATTGGAGTCTATGACTCCCCTATAATGCGCCTTAGCCAGAATATAGAGCTTCATATAAAAATTAACATGAGATTTCGGAACTGGTCTGTACCAATTGGTATTACGCACGATATCAAAACACATTCGTTCGTATTGTTTTATATCCATTAGAACGAGGTTGCCACCTTTATCAGATGGTTTTATTACGATGTTCTTATTGGATCTCAAGTCTCATAATGCCTTTTTCAGATGTTTAGGTAAGTTACCCGGGGGTTCAGTTTGCCAATTAGTAGATTCAATCTCTTTAGTGACCTGGATCACAAAGACCCATAAGTTGGAGTTTCCCTGTAAAACAGGGAAGGACTTAGATTTGGGTTTGTAGGTCTTTGGCGTACCAAAAGTTGTTTCCACAGAAAGTATGGGGGAAGGGTTATAGAGATGAAGAGGGTTGTTGGATAAGCCGACCCCCGATCATCAAATTAGGAGGCCTCCGGTCCAGGTGGGTTGAATATCCAACCCGCCTCCTCCGGATTGCTCTCCTCCCACAAATCCATTAAATCCTGAAGGGCTCGTAGGTCCTCAAAGGTAACACCTTCCAAGTTGGAATTATGTGGATTCTATATCTCAACATTGTTTGAATCTTTATCATATAGAACTTTATACATAAGGCGTCTGGCAAAAAGGTGCAGATCCTTGATCAATTCAAATTTATTTGGCTCTTCATCCGGACAGAAAGTGAGACCTAATTCCAATAAGGTGGTCTCATCCTCTGTCGGGGGATGTGAGGACAAATTGATAATGTCAAATTTGTCCTGGTTACCATCGGAGATGGAACCGGGACCATCTACTTTAACGGTTGGCTCATTGTTCGTGCAGGGGTGGGTGTAGGTAGAGAGTTACGCCTGGAATCCAAGGTATTGGAACTAAATATGGGTGCCATCCAGGAATCAGTAGGGAAGATGGTCATGGCTGAATGTTGTTCTGACGTTTGTTGGGACATAGGTCCCGCCGGTGTTGAAGCCGGATTCAGGTTCACTGTTGGAGTGTTTAATGTCACAAGTGAATGGTTTTGTATATTACCATTTCTTGAGGTACTCGGGATTGCACCTCCTCGTGGGCATTGCAATCGTGTTTTTTTTGTCATTACTTTTGTCATGGGTTGACCTAGGGCATTCTTGTGAGCTTGTTTCGCTATCTTTTTTTCTTTTTCTTGAAGCCCCACTGGAATCACTAAGATGTGTGGCTATCGGGACATTGGAGGCTGAGGACATAGATGAACTGTCAGACTCAACCAGATCCAAATTGTGAGTCGGGGGAGCCCGACTGTAGGTGGTTCTCCCGCGGGGATAATGGCCCTGTTGGTGCCACTTGTATGCTTGGTCCTGATCATATGCTTTTTTTATCTCTCATAAATTAGTTTTCTTTGGTTTTAATTAAATCGGTGGCAAATTTTGTTAGATGTTCTTTCAAAATCTTGTCTTTTCCAAGAAAACAATTATGAGAGGATAGATGGCCATGGTCCTCCTGCCATTTCAGGATTTCCTTATCCAATTCCCCAATATCCGTTTTATATTGATCACTAAGTATTTGCATCATTTGCAGGGAGCAAGCCTGTAAGTTTGCTTCCCATGCTTTTTTCACATTTGGTTCAACCTTCTTTATATTTGGGAAAATTTGGATGCGCAGACCCCATGGTATGATCTGGTTTGTCACATATTTTCCAAAATATTCCTTATGCCAAAATAAACAAATCTTTCTTTCAATCAGACGCTGTAACCCCAGGAAATATGTATCTACCTCAGCTTCAGTGACATCATCTTTGGATCGAACCTGCTGTACCTCTGAAACGAATCCTTTCCATGCCTGACCACAATAGTCCGTCATTATGTAAAGCACTCACTCACGTGAAGCTCCCAGGTGTAATGAAGGAGAATAGGCTTCAAACGTATATTGACCACAGCCAGACAAGACTGATGTCTATAACCACTGTTTGCCACTTAAATGAATCAGGAAAGAGAAAGCAAAAAAATGCTGATAAGGTTAAATCATAATGAAGAAATACATAGAGAGAGTGCAATTACAAAGACTCGTTTGCATATATTCACAATAAAGAATAATCGTAAATTTCAACAAAACACAAATAAATTTGGTTACTGGTCTCTTACCCCCAAAAAAGAGTTATCATGGGTGTGTTGTCCACCCGGTATTGTGACGAGCAAAATGGGTAGAGATCAGTATTTCCAGAGGTACTGGAAACGTTTTTTATGTACCAACATCCCTAAAAATGATAAAGCAAAAATGTATGTAGGAAATGGGACTTTATAGGTACACCCAATATAAGGAAGAGCACTATCAATTTAAAAAAAATTATACCAATATTTATTAAGACTGTTTTACACAAAGAAGCAATAAAATGTGAAAACAGTTTTACATTCATAGTCAAAGGTAGACATCCCCAACCTAATATAGACAAATGTAGAGAAAGAACTGTAATCACAAAGAATTCTAATCATAACCGCGTCCACAAATTTCAACATGTTTCGCCAGGAAGGCTTCATCAGGAAAATGGACGAAGATTTTTGACTATTCAACGACGACAATACACATGATAAGAACAACCTTGGATGTATAGAAAAGAGAACAAAAAGTAGAAATAAATGAATGTATAGAAATAATACATGAAACGTTTATGTTTATACAACTTGATAGCTCTTTAGCTTGTATAACCATGACTCCACCAAAACCCCCCCAAATTTAACACCAACCCCCACCCGACCCTACCCCAGGTTTTACACCCTCACCCTCCATAATCCCCCAACCGACACAACCCCTATGTCAGCTCCATACCTCTGAAAAGAGTTCCTGGGAAGTCCAAGGACCCAAGGCATCAAGTGAGAGGAGAGGAGGGAAACCCCCAGAGTTCACTCCCCCCTGTAGTCCAGAAAAATGCCTGATCACCCGTAGGGACGGATGTATGTTATTATGATGAATAAAGACCATCCAAGACAGGAGAGATGATCACAGTATCTGTAACATATATCATAAATAATAAAAATACACATATTGCGGGTGAGGGGAGAAAAAGTCCACAACAGTATCTAGTCAGTGGACCATACTCACCGACATCCCATGATATAAAAAGATATTTATATTGGGAGCTCACGAGGACTGATGGCACAATACCAACTATGAGGATGCATCTATGCGAGAATCGAAAGAGGGGACACCTCTACTTCATAGTTTCTGAAATGATATATATATATATACATACATGTACCTGTATCAGAATTTTATGTAAAAAGAAACATGTATATATGTATAATGCGTCTCTAAATCTTCAAGAGCACATGCTCACCTTGAAGGGGTTCACAACACTGTGTAGAAAGCTACATCACATTCCTGCTGGTGCTACTGAAGAGAGACCCAAAAATAATGAACCTCAAGGGGTAGTCACTTCCTATATTTCAAATGGAACAAGGAGGTGGCTGTTGGCCATCTAAGAAAAAAAAAAAGAAAAAAGGAAGGCACCCAAAACAGTGCTTAGTTCCCGGTTGAATATACCGCAAAGTGCTAGACCAACTAACAGTCATTTTAGTTTTACCTGGTGCCGGCGTCCATATTCAGCATGAGCTCCCAAGCTGCTAACACAGACATCAGGATGTGTGGGGTTTAAATATCCCCCCCCCCATGGCGCCAAAATGCTGCATATGTCATCACGCTGCACCGGCGCCAAGCGGACGCAAGGGGGAGGTCCAAGGTCCATGGACTCATTACCCAGAACCGGATACGGAAACCCTGAAGTGAATAGTACTTCCGGTTGCCAAAAACAGCACTGTAACACACATTGGAGACAATGCTGAGCCAAGGAGATGGAAAGGCTTGGACAGATGATATATAGTGGCTGTTGATCACGGTTAAGCCGGTATGCCATGGATCAAATGGAAGCCTCAAGGCAGGCATGGGCCTGGGTGGCACCCCACCAGAAGGAGAAACCCAAGGGGGATGTGAACCCACACTAGTCCACACCTTTGGGCGTCCATACGGGGATCAAAGGGCACTGGACCAGGGGAGGTAAAAATGAGGGAACAAAAAAGCCCGGGGAGGGGTAAAAAAAAAAAAAAGGGGAAAACCGCAAAGTTTAGATGTGGTCATGATTATACATCACAATAATTGATTTACAACAATGCACCCATAACTTGTATCTACATATAGGGGATTATACAAATATACACACCATTGTAGCTAGCTCAGTGTGTATTGCTTTCCCTATTCCGAAAAGATATTTTAAATAATAAAAGGCAACCCTAGGCTAGACAGCCAACCGGGAATTGGTCGCAATAAAACATACGTCCAACAATCCTATAGTGTTCAAACGTGATGAGTGATTCCGAAACGGGGGGAATGGGTGGTAACGTGGGTGAAACAATCCCATGATCAGTATACCCAGAAAGATAGCCACATTCAGAAAATAATCCCTTGATCAATATGGCCAGATGGATGTCCCAATTTTGGGTGACGTTCTCCCAAAAGGACATAGGTAACATATCTCGGTGGGGGATAGAGTTCACAGAAAGGGCTTGTAACTAATCTCCTCATTGAGGCCAGGGGATCGAGTAGCCTGTAAACAATAAATCCATCTCGTCTCCAATTGAAGGAGTTTGTTATCAATATCACACCCCGTTCATGTTCTGGAATGTGTTCAAGACTAAAAAAGCCAATGACTTTTAAATCAAAATTGTGGTATAGCCCCACATGACGGCTGATTGGTGTTTCCATCCTGTGTTTGGAGATCAGGGACACATGGCCCCTGATTCTGCAGAATAGTGGGCGCTTTGTTTTTCCCACATAAAATGCCCCGCAACGACATTTCATTAAGTATACAGAGCCAACCAATTGGCAGTTGGTTCTGTATTTAGGGGTCCAGATATTGTTATTGGGAAGAGTAACATTTTTCCCTTCTAAAATAAAGGGGCAATAGTTGCACCTGCCACATGGGTAGGTACCTGGTGACCTAGATTTTAAAATGGTCTGATTACTGTGGTGGCTACTCACTAGAGTGACTCTCAGAGAGCGAGAGCGTTTAAAGGTGATCTCTGGATGGGGCTTAACAAACTTAGAGATTTTTTGATTGGCTGCCAATAGGTACCAGAACTTTTTATAAATATGTCGCACCTTTGCATGTTGTCTGTTATACTTAGTGATCACTCTTGTTGATGTTGATACTTTGTCGCATCTGGGCTTATACAGTAAAAGTTGTCTGTTCTGATTTTTCACCCTATTGAAGGCTTTTTTCAAACAAGTTCTACTGTAGCCCCTGGCTAAGAGGCGATCGCGTAGCAAATTTGCCTCCTTTTGAAAGTCTGTATCCAATGTACAATTGCGTTTCAGTTGCAAGAATTGACTGAAAGGGATACTTTTGATTAGTTTTTCAGGGTGCAAACTACTGGCATGCAATAAGCTGTTTCCTGCTGAGGGTTTTCTATATAGTGTTGAACAGAGTGTCCCTGTTTCATTAATAAAGATGTCTATGTCTAGGAAGGTAATTCTTGACTGATCGAATGTATATGTAAACTTCAGATTGTATGTGTTTACTTGTAGACCAACCAGGAATTCTAATAGTTGTTCTCTTGATCCTGCCCACACCATAAAAACATCATCTATGTATCGATGCCATGATACAATCTTACCAATAAACTCTGATTTGGACTCATCAAAGAAGAGATCTCGTTCCCACCCCCCAGGTACAGGTTAGCGTAGGAGGGGGCACATTTCGCCCCCATTGCCACGCCCTGTACCTGGAGGTAGTGGGAACCCTTAAACACAAGGGTTCACATATTTATTTGTAAAAAATGTTGAAAACCATTTATTATTTTCCTTCCACTTCACAATTATGTGCCACTTTGTGTTGGTCTATCACATAAAATCCCAATAAAATACATTTACGTTTTTGGTTGTAACATGACAATGTGTGGAAAATTTCAAGGGGTGTGAATACTTTTTCAAGGCACTGTATTCATCCAAGGTAAGAATGTCAAATTCATACACATGATTGTAAATGGTTTATATTAAAACACCATAATCACTGTTCATTGTGAAGAACTTGGGACTCTGGGACCGGGATTTTGAGTACAGCAGCGAGGATTACTGGCGAGGCAGCTTTTCTGAGTGAGTGCTTCACAATGAACAGTAATTATGGTGATAACATTTAAATAGAACCACTGCTTTTTAGTCCATGTATTCATTTTTTGTGGTACCTTTAATTAAATCATGAACATTTAAAAGAAATATGTAGGAGTTTTTTTTTTTTTTAGGTTTATGTTAATAAAACATTTTAATAAAACAGTATCTGAGCAATAAGAAGTTGCTAATGTTTTAAAGTCACGACTCCTCACCATGGATGAATGCAGTTTCCGTCAATCTGCAAATGTTGTTTAAGGGAATGCTATACTGCATACAAACTCCTATACAGTACTAGAGAGAGAGAAAGTTTAAACATCTTTTAGCAAGTGTTATTGCTGTGTGCATGCATAGTTACTGTTAACTTCACTGTTCCCCCCCCTCTCTTTTTTTGTCAGGTTTTGATTTTTCCAGAAGGTACCTGTACAAATCGCTCCTGTTTAATATCATTTAAGCCAGGTATGTTTTGGAGTGACTGTTTAATGAATAACTTTTAACTGTGTCTTTATTTTAATTCAGTGTTCTAGATTTTCTAAAATCTTTGGTGTTCAAAGGAGTGCTTTCTTATACAATGGCTTACATTTATCATTATCCTACTAATTGGAATAATGGTACACAGTATAGCTGCTGTAGCTCACAAAAAAACCCTAATGACATTAGAAATTACTTAATTTCGATGCAGTATATATATATATATATATATATATATATATATATATATATATATATATACATATATATATATATATATATATATATATATATACATATATATATATATATATATATATATATATACATATATATATATATACATACATATATATATATATATATATATATATATATATATATATATATATATATATATACATATATATATATATATATATATATACATATACATACATATATATATACATATATATATATATATATATATATATATATATATATATATATATATATATATATATATATATATATATGGACTATATTTTAGAAAAACAGACAGGACTCCCAATCCCTATAGTAGCAAAACAATAATAAAGAGACCAAGCTCTCTCTAACCAAAAGTGGGATTTTAAGGAGAGATGTTGTATCTGTTTAAGATGAGCCGATACCACAGTAGTTAATATAAAAATATAAATTTTATTGACAACATATAAAATATACACTACAAAAATTCCAATCAAACATCATCATATGACCGTACAGTAGCTTATGTTCAGAAATCAGTTGTGATCAGCCAACATGTTTCGCATATAATTTTGCTTCATCAGGGCATTAAAGACATCACAGATTTCATCTAAATTATATACAGGTTATAAATTATTATTGTGATTATAAATACATTTGAACAACAACAATTCATTTAAGAATAAAAAATAATGATGAAGAATTAATGCAAGATAACATGATTAGGCTAACCTGGTCTATTGCAAACAGGAGGACAACCACGTAACCACTCCCACCATGGGTGCCAGATCCCAATGGGCAATACTGATAGAGGAACTGGACCGCGCAAAGTAACAAGCAGGGGTCTGGCAAAGAAATTTATAGTAATGAGGATAAGAATGATGAAAATTAAATTAGGTTAAAGAAATATATCAATGTATAATAATGCCAATTAGATAAATACTAATGGGCAGTGAAGTCAAAAATAAACTCAATCAAAAGATTCCTGCTCATGGGGCAAGATGATATGGATGAGGTCAACCTAGATATAGGTCAACGTCAGGTATCCATGGTGACCACGATGGGTCTAGTAATAGGGAAATACTAATTGGAAACAGTAAAAAATACTAATAAATCGTAACAAAATTAGGGATGAATAATAATATAGGCCAGATATATAGACCTTATTGTAAATAGGGGGGACATCTCATAGACGAGATTGTTTGAGGTAATAATAAGTGTCAGTAAAAGGAACTGCTGCTAAGTCTATATAGTGAGATGATATGTAATATGTATCGCTGACTGGTGGGGTAGAGAGATATCCCACCATAGTGTGTCAGTAAATGCTCATCTAGTACAAACCAACAACTTCTAATTGTATCTAATTAGATATAAGCTCACCTAGTACAAACCAAAAACTTCCAATTGTACAATGCAAGCAGCCGGCAGTTTACTTATTAGGTGTGATAAGTCTTACCTCGTAGCAGAGTGTACAGTCGCTTAAAAATCCTGATGGATGCAGTGGCCGTCAGTGATCACAAGTCCCAATTGAGGAGTGCGGGGTGCGTCTGTCAGACAGCATGCCGGCACTTTCCGCTGTGGGCATTGTGAATATGTATGCTGTATGCAGTTCCCCTATCGGCATTGCCCATTGGGATCTGGCACTCATGGGTTAATTTGCTCCGGGTGACTCATATAGTGTAATTTGGCTGTGGGAGTGGTTACGTGGTTGTCCTCCTGTTTGCAATAGACCAGGTGAGCCTAATCATGTTATCTTATTCTTCATCATTATTTTTTATTCTTAAATGAATTGTTGTTGTTCAAATGTATTTATAATCACAATAATAATTTATATCCTGTATATAATTTAGATGAAATCTGTGATGTCTTTAATGCCCTGATGAAGCAAAATCATATGCGAAATATGTTGGCTGATCACAACTGATTTCTAAAAATATGCTACTGTACGGTCATATGATGACGTTTGATTGGAATTTTTGTAGTATATATTTTATATGTTGTCAATAAAATGTATATTTTTATATTAACTACTGTGGTATTGGCTCATCTTAAACAGATACATCATCTACCCTTAAAATCCCATTTTTTGTTAGAGAGAGCTTGGTCTCCCTCTTTATTATTGTTTTAATTTAGATGCACTCTTTCGCAGGATCAGAAGGGCTTCTGATCCTGCGAAAGAGTGCATCTAAATTAATACAACTGATTAATGGAGAAGTATAGCCAAAGCTTTTTTGGCTGTATTTCTCCTATGGAGCACAGAAGCAATTCATTATGTACTCCTGTTACGCCTTTTCAGCTGACAGCGGGCTGAAGCCAGGATCCACCTGGATGCCTGGACCAACGCTGACGCTGAGAGACTAAGCCAGCCACTCCCACCCCCTGCACAGGCCAGCGCACACTGATAGTCACCAGCTCTCCGCAGCCTGAAGACCGAGAGCTGAGCAATCAGCGATGTTTGATCGCTCAGTTTTCGGTCTGGAGGCAGCGGGGGACAGATGTTTACAAAACACAGGCACAGGAAAGGATGAGCTCTTCTCTTGTGGAGCCCTTTTCAGTTCCACAGAGAGAAGAGATAACAGCTACTGTTAGTACAAACAATGCACTGACACCAGATCACATAGTTTAACCCCCAACATGTGTAGTGTCAGTAGATCACTATCACTTCTGAAAAACAGTACACAAAACCGTAGCGTTAGAAGAATCGAGCCTGACCTCTGCTAGTAGAAGCAGGTAACTTTTTTGTAGTGGTTCAAACAGTCCCTGACAGACAGGTTCTTTCTTACCTGTGAGTCGCACTAGGTACAGTACCTATACATTTAGTGGCCAAAATGTCCAACGAAAGGTACACTAGTGAAGAGGCCTACAGGATTCTGAGCATGACAGATGAGAGTGATGGGGAGTCCTCACTGTCAGAATCAGGCTTAGGATATGAACCTGTGGAGAGCAGTGGCACCCTGACAGATAGCTCAGACGATGGAGTGGTGGTCCCTGCTAAGGTCAGGCATACCCAACCCCATGCCCAGGTTGCTGAGGTGGTACAATCCCATGATTCCCGTATGCAACAGAGTGCTAGTACTAGTGCCGCTTTACCTTCTAGTGAACTGGCCAGTACCAGTGGCCTAGTACATCCTGCTCTTAGATACACCAGCACTGCAGTAACACTTGGTGACATAGTGAGTCCCATAAGTGCAGTTCAAGCTGGTGCGGTGGCTAGCACAAGTAGTGTCCCGCAGGCACCAAGAATTCAAACACAGGACCATAGATCCCATAGTGCCCTTTCTCCTACGCTTGCAAATCTGGATTGGGAGCCCACAGATTCTGCAGTGCCCACACTTCCCCCATTCACTGACTAACCTGGAATTCAGGTGGAAACAGCAAATGTAACTCCTTAGTTTTTTTTTAAGCTGTTTTTCGTGGAAGATCTGTACATATCGATTGTGGACCAAAGCAATTTGTATGCCGAGCAATTTATCTCTGCAAATCCAAATGCAAACCTTTCCAGACAATTTGAATGGAAAAGTATCTTGGTTTCCGAATGTAAGACATTTTTGGGCCTAACCCTCAACATGGGCATTACTAAAAAGAATGAGTTGCGGTTAGAGTGGTCCAAAAGTAATGAATATTAGAAAGTGTATACTGCGCTGTGATTCCGCAACCCAGCAGCCAGCACGGCTGTAGACAAAAAAGCTAAGTATGTAAAGTATAATAAGTTCAGCGCTAAGGTTGCAAAAAAAAGGAAGGTGATAAAGTTATATGTAATATAAACATATAAGTGACATAATAACATAGAATTATATGTGATACAAACATGTAAGTGACATAATAGCACAAACTCCAATCATAATAAATGTGAATAAATTATATAGTGTGCTAATGTAGTGACTGCACTACACCCAAAAGTCCACATTGAGCAGAATGATGAAATACAGTCCAATTAGGTTTGTGATCCAATGCACATGGGAAGAATTCCTGACATTACTGGGATCCTTGAAGTGAGGAAATAGAAGCAAACACCACCACCGCGAAAGAGGGAGGAGGCTTACCGAATGGTATTGACTTGGCGGGGCGTATACCACCCAAGTCAACAAGGCTTGTTGGGTTCAAACCACCCAATGGGGGACAGCAGGTCCTGGAACTCGGTCAGTCGGTCAACCTTAAACGGTTATTGGATCTTAACTGAAGGCTTTAGGAGTTTCAAGAAACGTGGAAACTTATGTCACAGGAAGGGTATCATGTAATAGAGAGAGGGAGCTGACACAGCGTGATACCATTTAAAAAAGTGGTGATTTTATTAAAAATACAAATTCAACACTCACGTTTGGTAGAAATGTATAAAGCATGTAAAAGCATGAAGGCGATGTTGACTGAAGGTCCATCCGACGCGTCTCGACTGCACAGTCGTCATCTGGGGCGTGGACCCCCGTAAAACATCGCTTAAATGAGAATAATGACCCCAGAGTTTGCTTGACACCGGAAGTGATCTCAAATGACATCACTTCCTGTCTCTGTGTTTAGATCTAAAATACAAACAAGAAAGTGGTTTAAACACATAAATGGATTGTATGAATATGATACTGGCAATAGCCAGTGTTTCCGAATGGCATAACGGACTATATTCTGAATGCATCATACATTAAAATGCTTAGTTCGTTAGCCAGGCCTCATTGTGAATGACGAGGCATGGTTCCCTGGCTGTCGTCTCAAAATTGGCAAGCCTCGTTGTGAAACTGAGGCTTGGATGAGTGACTTCCTCTCTGTGTATCATTACTTGGTGTGTTACAGCATTAGGTCCATCAACCAAGCCTCGCTGTGAAGTCGAGGAGTGGCTATATGGCTTCTATCCAAACCAAGCCTCGCTATGAGACCGAGGCGTGGATTGGTAACCTCTGCCTTGCACACCAACCAAGCCTCGCTCTGGAAGCGAGGCCCGGTAAAGCAATCATAACGTGTACAAGAAACATGATAGGCTTGTCGCATAGTATATACAGGTCTCATGCCCATCAGCAAATAGGTAAATGTAAGAAAGGAAAAAAAGAAAAAAAAAAGGGGAACCAGAAAAAAACAGCCCGTCCCACACAGTGGAGATGGTAAAAAAAAAGAGAAAACTAAATTTGTGATACAGGAACCCGTATTAATAGAAAGGGTGCAATCCACTATATGAACAGCAAAGTCTGGGGTGTACATTAAATTGTGAGCAATCCTACAAGTGTAGACAGTATTGAATGCTGTCCCCAATCTAAATCAAATATGGTAAAAATGATAATATACAATTTACAAATGGACATGAAAAAAATGAGCATAAAAAAGGCAAAAATCGTTCCGAGTATCGTGGCTATTAGGCTCTATTTATAAAAGAGTTAATGTCCCACTCCACGTTCATCCCCTGTGGGTGGTGAGTCTGTAACTCATAGATCCAGAAGGTTTCGAGTCTGGATACCCCTCTAGTTTTAGCTCCACCCCTCCATGGAGCAATGCATCTGTCTATAATGAGAAATTGAGTACCTTTTGGGTCCCGTGCATGGTATTGTTGATAGTGACGTGGAATTGTATGTTTAATACTACCCAATTTTATTAAATTGATGTGTTCTGTGACTCTGGAGGTAAATGTTAGCTTTGGACCTAAAAGTGGAAATGTCGGTACAATTCCTGCGTAGACGCAGGAATTGGCTTTTAGGAACCGAACTCAGCCATGACTGAGTTCGGTTCAATGATTCCTCCTGGTACTTCCGAATCATTGGAGGAATTTTTTTGACACTCAATGATAACGATCGCGGGATTGTTCTGACTTACCAGTCCAGTCCTTCCAAGATTAATTTTCTGGATTTGGTGATCGAAAGGTCAGAGCAACAATTTATATTGACAGGAATGGGTTTATACCCATGGACAGCTGTCATCACAAGTCATGGCTGAGTTCGGTCCCTAAAAGCCAATTCCTGCATCTACGCAGGAATTGGACCAGCATTTCCACTTTTAGGTCCCAAGATAACATCTTGAGAGAAAGATTCCTTGATAAAGGATATAATCAGGCTGATGTCGATAGAGATCTTATTACGGTATTGAATACTGACCGAGCTCTACTGTTGGCGGATAAACCTCAGAGAGAGGGCGATGACAATTTCAAATGGTCATTTCTTACTGGGTTCTCAACACAGCACAAACAGATCAAAAGACATTTTTACACTTCACTGGGGAATTTTTAAGAACGATAGAGTATTGGGCCCATTATACTTGAGAGACCCAAGGTGGTATATCGAGGTGCACCTTCACTTAAAAACAAGATTGCACCTTCTATTATAAATTCCCCCATCAGACCTACATTCTTCCACAACTGGGTAGGATACTATCCTTGTAAAAAGTGTATTGTCTGCCAACACAACATTAGTGGACGTAGAGTCACTAAGGAATTCCATTCGACTGTAACTGGCCAAGTTTATACCTTTAAACAATTCTGCACTTGTGCCACAACCAGTGTGGTATACCTATTGACTTGCCCTTGTGGGAAGCAATAGTTCGGTAGAACCATTCGTCACGGAACACATCAATTTAATAAAATTGGGTAGTATTAAACATACAGTTCCCTGTAACTATCGACAATACCATGCACGGGACCCAAAAGGTACTCAATTTCTCAATATAGACAGATACATCGCTCCATGGAGGGGTGGAGCTAAAACTAGAGGGGTATCCAGACTCAAAACCTTCTGGATCTATGGGTTACAGACTCACCACCCACAGGGGATGAACGTGGAGTGGGACATTAACTCTTTTATAAATAAAGCCTAATAGCCACGATACTCTGAACGATTTTTGCCTTTTTTGCCTTTTTTATGCTCATTTTTTAATGTCCATTTGTAAATTGTATATTATCATTTTTACCATATTTGATTTAGATTGGGGACAGCATTCAATATTGTCTACACTTGTAGGATTGCTCACAATTAATGTACACCCCAGACCTTGCTGTAGCCGTGTTCATATAGTGGATTTCACCCTTTCTATTAATACGGGTTCCTGTATTACAAATTTTGTTTTCTCTTTTTTTATACCATCTCCACTGTGTGGGACGGGCTGTTCACAATGAGGCCTGGCTAACGGACTAAGCATTTTAATGTATGATGCATTCAGAATATAGAATACAGTCTGTTATGCCATTCAGAAACACTGGCTATTGCCAGTATCATATTCATACAATCCATTTATGTGTTTAAACCACTTTCTTATTTGTATTTTAGATCTAAACACGGAGACAGGAAGTGATGTCATTTGAGATCACTTCCGGTGTCAAGCAAACTCTGGGGTCATTATTCTCATTTAAGCTATGTTTTCCGGGGGGTCCACACCCCAGATGACGACTGTGCAGTCGAGACGCATCGGATGGACCTTTAGTAAACATCGCCAACATGCTTTTACATGCTTTATACATTTCTCTAAATGTGAGTGTTGAATTTGTATTTTTAATAAAATCACCACTTTTTTAAATGGTATCACGCTATGTCAGCTCCCTCTCTCTATTACATGATGCCCTTCCTGTGACAATAAGTTTCCACATTTCTTGAAACCCCTGAAGCCTTCAGTTAACATCCAATGACCGTTTAAGGTTGACCGACTGACCGAGTTCCAGGACCTGCTGTCCCCCATTGGGTGGTTTGAACCCAACAAGCCTTGTTGACTTGGGTGGTATACGCCCCGCCAAGTCAATACCATACGATAAGCCTCCTCCCTCTTTCACGGTGGTGGTGTTTGCTTCAATTTCCTCACTTCAAGGTTCCCAGTAATGTCAGGAATTCTTCCCATGTGCATTGGATCACAAACCTAATTGGACTGTATTTCATCATTCTGCTCAATGTGGACTTTTGGGTGTAGTGCAGTCACTACATTAGCACACTATATAATTTATTCACATTTATTATGATTGGAGTTTGTGCTATTATGTCACTTACATGTTTGTATCACATATAATTCTATGTTATTATGTCACTTATATGTTTATATTACATATAACTTTATCACCTTCCTTTTTTTTTGCAACCTTAGCGCTGCACTTATTATACTTTACATAGTGGTCCACAGACCTTGTCACGTACCTGGTTGGCGAGCCTGAAGTGTCGAGGAGGGCTTCTCGTACAGCTCCGGCTCGGGGGTCACTGATAGTGAGCCAGCAGCCACAGGAGCACGATAATGTAGGAGTGTCTATAATCAGTCCAGTAGTCCACATGGCAGCAGTCAGCAGTCAGCAGGGGGTTGTGGCAAGAAAGCAGGCTGGTAGTAGAAGAGCTGGCACGGAACTTGGCAGACTGTAGTAGGCAGCAGGAACAAAGATGAGGACTTGTGGAAACTGAGAGTTGTAGCAGGCTAGATGAGCAAGATTCTGGGTCATACAAGCCGGGTTGGTAATGGTCAGGCAGATCAGACAGATGGCAGACAGCAGGATAGTCGGGTCACCAGCCGAGTCGGTACAAGGAGATCAAGCAGAATCAGGAAGCAAAATCCAAAGACAAGTTGTAGTCAGGGTATGTAGCAGACAATCACAGGTTAGAGGTAAGCCGGATCACGATCAGAGGTCACACGGAATCAGGAGCAACACACAGAAGCTGCAGACCAAACAGCAATGAGTCCATACTGTGGCCAGTTTAAATAGCCCGCTTGGCGCCAGCACTAGTGAAAGGTGTGCGCTGACGCGCGAGTGCTCATGTGCCCTTGCACGTTCCCTGGTCCACAACTATGCACATCTGTATGAACAGCTACTGGTTTGCACAGATGCACATATACAATATCTCACAGAAGTGAGTACACCCCTCCCATTTCTGTAAGTATTTTATTTTACCTTTTCATGTGTCAACACTGAAGAAATTACACTTTACTACAATGTAAACTAGTAGGTGTACAACTTGTATAACAGTGTAAATTTGCTGCTCCCTCAAAATAACTTAACACACAGCCATTAATGTCTAAACCGCTGGCAACAAAAGTGAGTACACCCCTAAGTGAAAATGTCCAAATTGGGCCCAAAGTGTCAATATTTTGTGTGGCCACCATTATTTTCTAGCACTGCCTTAACCCTCTTGGGCATGGAGTTCACCAGGTTGCCACTGGAGTTCTCTTCCACTCCTGTATAACAACATCACGGAGCTGGTGAATGTTAGAGACCTTGCGCTCCTCCACCTTCCGTTAGGATGCCCCACAGATGCTCAATAGGGTTTAGGTCTGTCAGGCCATCACCTTTACCCTCAGCTTCTTTAGAAAGGCAGTGGTCATCTTGGAGGTGTGTTTGGGATCGTTGTCATGTTGGAATTCTGCCCTGGGGCCCAGTCTCCGAAGGGAGGGGATCATGTCCAATGCATCTGACACAGTTCCCCATAAATGTTTACTGTACAAAAAAAGGTCCATTGGCATGGACCCTAGGGTGAGTACATGGATTGAAAACTGGCTACAAGGGTGAGTTCAGAGGGTGGTGATAAATAGGGAGTACTTGGAATGGTCAGAGGTGGGTTGTGGGGTCCCCTAGGGTTCTGTGCTGGGACCAATCCTGTTTAATTTGTCCATAAACGACCTGGAGGATGGGGTAAACAGTTGAATCTCTGTATTTGTGGACAATACTAAGCTAAGCAGAGAAAAACTTCTCCGCAGGATGTGGAAACCTTGCAAAAAGATCTGAACAAATTAATGGGGTGGGCAACTACATGGCAAATGAGGTTCAATGTAGAAAAATGTAAAATAATGCATTTGGGTGGCAAAAATATGAATGCAATCTATACACAGGGGGGATAACCTCTGGGGGAATCTAGCATGGAAAAGGACCTGGGGGTCCTAGTAGATGATAGGCTCAGCAATGGCATGCAATGCCAAGCTGCTGTTTACAAAGCAAACAGAATATTGGCATGCATTAAAAAGGGGATCAACTCCAGAGATAAAACGTTAATTCTCCCGCTCTACAAGACTCTGGTCCGGCCGCACCTAGAGTATGCTGTCCAGTTCTGGTGCAACAGTGCTCAGGAAGGATCTACTGGAAATGGAGCGAGTACAAAGAAGGGCAACAAAGCTAATAAATGGTCTGGAGGATATTAGTTATGAGGAAAGGTTGCGAGCACTGAACTTATTCTCTCTGGAGAAGAGATGCTTAAGAGGGGATATGATTTTTAATATACAAATACCACACTGGTGACCCCACAGTAGGGATAAAACTTTTTCGCAGAAGGGAGTTTAACAAGACTCATGGCCACTCTTTAAAATTAGAAGAAAAGAGGTTTAACCTTAAACTACATAGAAGGTTCTTTACTGTAAGAGCGGCAAGGACGTGGAATTCCCTTCCACAGGTGGTGGTCTCAGTGGGGGGCATAGATAGTTTCAAGAAACTATTAGATAAGCACCCGAATGGCCGTAACATACAGGGATATACAATGTAATACTGACTAATAATCACACACATAGGTTGGACTTGATGGACTTGTGTCTTTTTTCAACCTCACCTACTATGTAACTATGTAACCCCCCCTCCCCCCGAGCGACGCCACTGAGTATTAGTATAGGGTATAGCATGGCACAGTCTAGGGCACACATTCACACAGGGTCTCGAAAGATGTTAGATAGTCAGGAAACATTTTGAGAGACCCTATCCTGCAAAGTTTACAGTTACAGGAAAGTTTCAAAAAAAGTAAAAAAGAAAAAAATATAAAACATTTATAAAGTAAACAAAAATAAATAAAAAAGCCAATAATAGTTGTCGTTTTATTGAGTTAATGTTCTGTTGTTACTGTGTTTTATTGTTAACCGTTCTTTGCTTTGCAGGAATGCTATTCAGCTGCAGCACTGGTCTGTTTATTCAGACAGCAGCAGGGTGTGCTTTCAGAATACATACGTCAGTGACTGCAGCGATGTAGGAGAAGTTAAAAATCTGTTTAAAAAAAGGAGTTTAAAAATGCAGTTAAAAGAGCGTATATATCCCCAACCATGAAGGACCTGGGGTAGTCAGTGGCCAGATCACCCCTATGCTTCTGTATGTGTGTGTGTATGTATATATGTATGTGTATATATACAGTATATATAGATCTATATATACATATAGATATATCTATCACATATAATCTATAGATATGTAGATGTATATTTATATAGATATAAATTATACATTTTTTTTTGGTATAGATTGCAATAAAAAAAAGTTGTTTTATTAAGTTAATGTTTTATTGTTATTGTGTTTTATTGTTAACTGTTATTTGCTTTGCAGGAACGCAATTCAGCTGCAGCACTGATCTGTTTATTCTGACAGCAACAGGGTGTGCTTACAGAATACATATGTCAGTTATTACAGCGCTGTAGGAGAAGATTTCTCCACCACAGTAAAAAAAAAAAAAAAGAATGTGTATGCCAAAGCATGGGGGCTGGTGTGGTCAGTGGGTGATTTGCCCCTATGCTTCAGCATATATTTTATTTCACTTTTTTTTTCTAATTTTTTTTTTCTAATTTTTTTTTTTTTTCATGTTGAGATTTCTTCATACACATTGATCATGTTAATGGAGGTATCTGGTAGGTCCTTTTTTTTTCGTTCAGCCCAAGGGCTGAACAAAAAAAAAAACATTGCAATTGTGCCCATCATTAGAAGTGGGTGGATGCAGGGCAGTATATTCTAATAGTGGGCATACTACACACAATTT
Organism: Aquarana catesbeiana; assembly: GCF_042186555.1. Lineage (NCBI taxonomy): Eukaryota > Metazoa > Chordata > Amphibia > Anura > Ranidae > Aquarana > Aquarana catesbeiana. Next base: position 166,795,571 of record NC_133334.1, on the reverse strand, counting down.
CTGGCAGAGATTTCTTCATTCACATTGATCGATGTGAATGGAGGAATCTGTTAGGATCCCTTTTTTCGTTGAACCACAGGCTGCATGAAAAAAAAAAAAAAACAGTATGTGCCCAACAAGGCTAATTATGCGCTAGATTGCTTTTACAAGCAGTGGAAGGGGACGTCCCCTCCACCCTCTTGCTGCCTTTTGTGGTTTTCACCACATAGAGCTGATTGGAGACTGGAACCGTTCCAATGATCTCTATGGCCTAAGAAACCAGAAGCTATGAGCATTTCATCACTTCGGTTTCTATACAAACAGCGCCATTTTTAAATTGGGAAAGCATCTGACCAAACCGTCAGATGCTTTAAGGGCAGAAGAGAGATCTAGAGTCTAATAGACCCCTATTTTTTCAGAAAAAAGTACCTGTCACTGCCTTTTGCTATCACAGGGGATATTTACATTCCCTGTGATAGGTAGTGTATTTTGGGGTGTAATTCAACATATACCCATGACATGTGTGAGCAATATATCATTTAAATGACAACGTTGTGTTAAAAAAAAAAGAAACATTTTCTTTTTGTAATTTTCTAGAAACTTGTGGCAAAAAATAAATATTCCATGAACTCAACATTCCTCGCAGCAAATAACTTTGGGTGTATACTTTCCAAAAAGGTGTCTTTTGGGAAGGGGGGTTGTGCTTTCTTAGCATTTCAGAGTCTCCGAAACTGTGATAGGTAGTGAGGAAGTAAAATGAACAATTTGCACTCTTATGCCCCGTACACACGGTCGGATTTTCCGATGGAAAATGTCCGATTGGAGCGTGTTGTCGGAAATTCCGACCGTGTGTGGGCTTCATCGGACATTTTCCATCGGATTTTCCGACACACAAAGTTTGAGAGCAGGCTATAAAATTTTCCGACAACAAAATCCGATCGTGTCAATTCCGACCATGTGTGGCCTGTTCCGACGCACAAAGTGCCATGCATGCTCAGAAGAAATTCCGAGACGGAACAGCTCGGTCTGGTAAACTTAGCGTTCGCTATGGATACAACACTTTCGTCACGGTGCAATGTTAAAAATGGTTTAATACAGCGCACTCTCTTCTTCTTTATAATGTGAGAAGAATGAAGTAGTTTTGCTGCTCATATTCACACAGACTTCTCACAAACTTCTTTCTTTATTATTTATCGGGATTCCCTCAATATATCTTGATTCGTCACATCTGACAAAAATGTTTTTTTTTTTTTTGGTTTTTTTTTAAAGGCATTTTTTTTTGTTTTTTTGTTTATTTTTTTAAGGCTTTTTTTTTTTTTTTTTTTTTTTTTTAGGTTTGTATTTTTTCCAAGGCTGATCTTTGTTTTATTTTATTTTTAGTTTTACTCCAGAATATTTTTGTGTGTGTTTTATGTGTCAAGTTACCACAACACCATTGATATCTTATATTATTTAATCTCAAGGAGATTGTTTGGTGTTGGTGTCCCTTGTTAACCACTTGCCAACCGCCTCACGCATATATACGTGAACAAAATGGCACGGGCAGGCAAAATCACGTACCTGGTATGTGATTGCCTTCCTGCGGGTGGGCGGTCGGTGCCCTCGCGATCGCTCCCAGCCAATGAGAAACATCCCCAGCCTGTGTATAGTATACACAGGCAGAGGATGTGATGTCATCTCTCCTCGGCTCGGCAGTTTCCGTTCCGGCGCCGAGGAGAGAAGACTTCACAGTGAGTGAACACACACAGTAGAACATGCCAGGCACACATAACACCCCCGATTGCCCCCCGATCACCCCCCAATCACCCCTCCCCCCGTCACACTGACACCAAGCAGTGTTTTTTGTTTTTGTTTTTTTTTTTGTGATTACTGCATGGTGTCAGTTTGTGACAGTTAGTGTGGTAGGGCAGTTAGTATTAGCCCCCTTTAGGTCTAGGATATCCCCCTAACCCCCCCTAATAAAGTTTTAACCCCTTGATCACCCCCTGTCGCCAGTGTCACTAAGCGATCATTTTTCTGATCGCTGTATTAGTGTCACTGGTGACGCTAGTTAGGGACGTAAATATTTAGGTTCGCCATCAACGTTTTATAGCGACAGGGACCCCCATATACTACCTAATAAATGTTTTAACCCCTTGATTGCCCCCTAGTTAACCCTTTCACCACTGATCACCGTATAACCGTTACGGTTGACGCTGGTTAGTTCGTTTATTTTTTATAGTGTCAGGGCACCCGCCGTTTATTACCCAATAAAGGTTTAGCCCCCTGATCGCCCGGCGGTGATATGCGTCGCCCCAGGCAGCGTCAGATTAGCGCCAGTACCGCTAACACCCACGCACGCAGCATACGCCTCCCTTAGTGGTATAGTATCTGAACAGATCAATATCTGATCCGATCAGATCTATACTAGCGTCCCCAGCAGTTTAAGGTTCCCAAAAACGCAGTGTTAGCGGGATCAGCCCAGATACCTGCTAGCACCTGCGTTTTGCCCCTCCGCCCGGCCTGGCCCAGCCCACCCAATTGCAGTATTGATCGATCACTGTCACTTACAAAACACTAAATGCATAACTGCAGCATTCGCAAAGTCAGGCCTGATCCCTGCGATCGCTAACAGTTTTTTTGGTAGCGTTTTGGTGAATTGGCAAGCACCAGTGGCCTAGTACACCCCGGTCGTAGTCAAACCAGCACTGCAGTAACACTTGGTGACGTGGCGAGTCCCATAAGTGCAGTTCAAGCTGGTGAGGTGGCAAGCACAAGTAGTGTCCCGCTGCCACCAAAAAGACAAACACAGGCCCGTCGTGCCCATAGTGCCCTTCCTGCTGCATTCGCCAATCCTAATAATTGGGAACCCACCACTTCTGCAGCGCCTGTACTTCCCCCATTCACATCCCTAACCAAATGCATGAGAGGCATTTTCTTTATGTCCTCCCGAGTACCCCTACCCAGCGAACCCCCCCAAAAAAGATGTTGTGTCTGCAGCAAGCGCGGATATAGGCGTGACACCCGCTATTATTGTCCCTCCTGTCCTGACAATCCTGGTTTTTGCATTGGTGAATGTTTTGAACGCTACCATTCACTAGTTAAGTATTAGCGTAGGGTACAGCATTCCACAGACTAGGCACACTTTCACAGGGTCTCCCAAGATGCCATCGCATTTTGAGAGACCTGAACCTGGAACCGGTTACAGTTATAAAAGGTACAATTACAAAAAAAAGTGTAAAAAAAAAAAAAAAAAAAAAAACACAAACAAAAATATAAAATAAAAAAAAAATAGTTGTCGTTTTATTGTTCTCTCTCTCTCTATTCTCTCTATTGTTCTGCTCTTTTTTACTGTATTCTATTCTGCAATGTTTTATTGTTATTATGTTTTATCATGTTTGCTTTTCAGGTATGCAATTTTTTATACTTTACCGTTTACTGTGCTTTATTGTTAACCATTTTTTGTCTTCAGGTACGCCATTCACGACTTTGAGTGATTATACCAGAATGATGCCTGCAGGTTTAGGTATCATCTTGGTGTCATTCTTTTCAGCCAGCAGTCGGCTTTCATGTAAAAGCAATCCTAGCAGCTAATTAGCCTCTAGACTGCTTTTACAAGCAGTGAGAGGGAATGCCCCCCCCCACCGTCTTCCGTGTTTTTCTCTGGCTCTCCTGTCTCAACAGGGAACCTGAGAATGCAGCCGGTGATTCAGCCAGCTGACCATAGAGCTGATCAGAGACCAGAGTGGCTCCAAACATCTCTATGGCCTAAGAAACCGGAAGCTACGAGCATTTTATGACTTAGATTTCGCCCGATGTAAACAGCGCCATTGGGAAATTGGGAAAGCATTTTATCACACCGATCTTGGTGTGGTCAGATGCTTTGAGGGCAGAGGAGAAATCTAGGGTCTAATAGACCCCAGTTTTTTCAAAAAAGAGTACCTGTCACTACCTATTGCTATCATAGGGGATATTTACATTCCTTGAGATAACAATTAAAATGATTTAAAAAAAAAAAATGAAAGGAACAGTTTAAAAATAAGATAAAAAAGCAAAAAAATAATAAAGAAAAAAAAAAAAAGCACCCCTGTCCCCCCTGCTCTCGCGCTAAGGCGAACGCAAGCATCGGTCTGGCGTCAAATGTAAACAGCAATTGCACCATGCATGTGAGGTATCACCGCGAAGGTCAGATCGAGGGCAGTAATTTTAGCAGTAGACCTGCTCTGTAAATCTAAAGTGGTAACCTGTAAAGGCTTTTAAAGGCTTTTAAAAATGTATTTAGTTTGTCGCCACTGCACGTTTGTGCGCAATTTTAAAGCATGTCATGTTTGGTATCCATGTACTCGGCCTAAGATCATCTTTTTTATTTCATCAAACATTTGGGCAATATAGTGTGTTTTAGTGCATTAAAATTTAAAAAAGTGTGTTTTTTCCCAAAAAAATGCGTTTGAAAAATCGCTGCGCAAATACTGTGTGAAAAAAAAAAATGAAACACCCACCATTTTAATCTGTAGGGCATTTGCTTTAAAAAAATATATAATGTGTGGGGGTTCAAAGTAATTTTCTTGCAAAAAAAAATAATTTTTTCATGTAATCAAAAAGTGTCAGAAAGGGCTTTGTCTTCAAGTGGTTAGAAGAGTGGGTGATGTGTGACATAAGCTTCTAAATGTTGTGCATAAAATGCCATGACAGTTCAAACCCCCCCAAATGACCCCATTTTGGAAAGTAGACACCCCAAGCTATTTGCTGAGAGGCATGTCGAATCCATGGAATATTTTATATTGTGACACAAGTTGCGGGAAAGAGACAATTTTTTTTTTTTGCACAAAGTTGTCACCAAATGTTATATTGCTCAAACATGCCATGGGAATATGTGAAATTACACCTCAAAATACATTCTGTTGCTTCTCCTGAGTATGGGGATACCACATGTGTGGGACTTTTTGGGAGCCTAGCCGCGCACGGGACCCCGAAAACCAAGCACCGCCTTTAGGCTTTCTAAGGGCGTAAATTTTTGATTTCACTCTTCGCTGCCTATCACAGTTTCGGAGGTCATGGAATGCCCAGGTGGCAAAACCCCCCCCCAAATGACCCCATTTTGGAAAGTAGACACCCCAAGCTATTTGCTGAGCGGTATAGTGAGTATTTTGCAGACCTCACTTTTTGTCACAAAGTTTTGAAAATTGAAAAAAGAAAAAAAAATGTTTTTTCTTGTCTTTCTTCATTTTCAAAAACAAATGAGAGCTGCAAAATACTCACCATGCCTCTCAGCAAATAGCTTGGGGTGTCTTTTGTAAATGTATTTTGGGGTGCAATTCCACATATGCCCATGGCCTGTGTGAGCAATATATCATTTAGTGACAACTTTTTGTAATTTTTTTTTTTTTTGTCATTATTCAATCAACATGCCTCTCAGCAATTTCCTTGGGGTGTCTACTTTCCAAAATGGGGTAATTTGTGGGGGTTTTGTACTGCCCTGCCATTTTAGCACCTCAAGAAACGACATAGGCAGTCATAAATTAAAGGCTGTGTAAATTCCAGAAAATGTACCCTAGTTTGTAGGCGCTATAACTTTTGCGCAAACCAATAAATATACACTTATTGACATTTTTTTTACCAAAGACATATGGCCGAATACATTTTGGCCTAAATGTATGACTAAAATTGAGTTTATTGGATTTTTTTTAGAACAAAAAGTAGAAAATATCATTTTTTTTCAAAATTTTCGGTCTTTTTTCGTGTATAGCGCAAAAAATGAAAACGGCAGAGGTGATCAAATACCATCAAAAGAAAGCTCTATTTGTGGGAAGAAAAGGACACAAATTTCGTTTGGGTACAGCATTGCATGACTGCGCAATTAGCAGTTAAAGTGATGCAGTGCCAAATTGTAAAAAGTGCTCTGGTCAGGAAGGGGGTAAATCCTTCCGGGGCTGAAGTGGTTAATTTCACATTGTACTTTAGAAATGTACCTGAATCCTCACAAACAAACTGTCCTTTTTGAAGGAAAACACACATAGGAGAGTATAATTGAAATCAAAAATCCTTTATTAAGGGCTCAGAACCAAACAAAGAGGGAGGCAACACTGGAGAAACAGCAGAAATTAGCGAAGCCTTGGACCCCCAGGGCAGACATCAATTCTTTAACATCAAAATTGGTGGCCTGAGGAGTCCAAATGTAAGGGAGTGCAGTCTGGTCCAGAAGTCCCAGAGATCCGGAAAGCAGCAGATGACATCTGTGTCCCCAGGCTGTGGTACCACAAGAGGCTGCATCTTTTGCCAGACCAGACTGGACCCAGGATCATCACTTTCTGGTCTTCTTTCCACGCTTCCTTCCCGGCTGTGGCTCTGCTGTTGGAGATGTGGCAGGAGGAGGAGTAGGACCTGGAGGAGGAGGAGGACTAGTAGGACCTGGAGGAGGAGGAGGAGAAGTAGAAGGACCTGGAGGAGGAGGACCATGTGTGAGGTCACAAATGTGGGTAGCAGATGTTATTTGGCCCCTCAACCCCTTATTGAGAGCTTCCAACATTAATGACTCACACATAAGTTGTTGGCCCTCCTCCATCCGCTGCATTTTACAGGCAATTATGTCAGTAAAGTCCTCCTCCACAGTGTGGGGGGCTGCCAGGGCCTCTGTAGCCTTCCAAAAGAGACCTATGGCAGCTTCCTCTAGGGTACTCCTCTTCCTGCCACTTTCTCTTTGCAGGTGTAGGGGAGGGACCTGGATATCAGGCAGCCTGCTCGGCCCGGCCACCTCCTGGCTTTGACTTCCCTGTGTATGAAAAAGGGACATGGTTTTAGTTTCTGCATCATCAATCCCAAACATAAATTAGTACTCCAAACTAACATCTAGTTAACATCATTGAATGGACAACCTGAACTATTTAGAGGAATGCTATACCTGGCTCAAGCTGGGCTCCTCCACATGTTGCTGCCTGGAAGGCCCAGGTTGGGCATCAGAAGCCTCAGCTGGGGGGGAAGGAAGCGTGGAAGGAAGACTGGAGAGTGATGACCTAGGTTCAGTCTGGCCTGCCAGAAAATGCAGCCTGTCATAGTACCACATCCTGGGGACATAGATGTCATCTGCTGCTCCGGATCTCTGCGAATCCTGGACCTTCTTGTGCTCCCTTAGATAAGTGCTCCTCAGGCCACCAATTAGGATCTTCAAATAGGTGGTGTCTGCCGTGGGGATCACCTGCTTCACAATTTCCAGCAATTGATCCAGTGCTGCCTTCCTCTTTGTTTGGTTCTTATAATGTGGGTGGTTTATCTGCCACAGACAAGGCAGCTCCCTGAACATGTCAATGAAGATTGCCATAAAGTCGGTATCGTTCCAGATATCCATTTTCACTGCAAGACACAACACAAGACAAACCCTAATGTCAGGTAAAACTCTCCTAATCTAGTTACAATATAGGCCTTAATCTAGAAGCAGTATAGGCCCAAGTTTGGCTCTTACCTTTGTTATCACGATTGGCGCCTACGGTACTCCTTCTTCTGCTCACAGATCGTACGTACTACGCACGCGTGTTATGCTTTATACACACTGCGCATGTGTGTAACGCCGCCTGCCCCTGACGTTCTTTTTAGTCTATTCCCCGCCCCTTTTCGTTCGGCGCAGTGGGTGAAGAGCACATGGCGGAGTCAGAGCAGGTGCGTGCTAATTATAGCAACGAGGAGGAGGAGGAAAGCCCGGATCCGGAAACATCCGATCCAGAAGGAGACGATTTAAGGCCTCAAATATGTCCTTTGGGGAGATGTTGGAGATGGTCGACATCCTGAAGAAGGCCGACTATGATGGAAAGTATGGACCTTAGCCCAACCCCAATATCAGAAAGGCCAAGATCATGGCAAAAGTGGTCAAAAGTCTGCACCGGAATTTCGGGGTACGGCGATCGAAAGATCAGCTCAGGAAGCGGTGGTCGGACCTGAAATTAAGAGAGCCCGAGCAGTACAGAAAGATCCGGAGAGTGCTGCAAAAAAGTAAGTAGTTGTGCTGTGTTCCTATTCTTTTTGTCTTTATTACGTTCGTGCTGCTCCATGTGCTTTTCTTAAGTGTTGTACAGTTTAAAATGGCAACTTTCATGTTCATGGGCCCATTATTCGTTTGTATCAAACATTTTTCTTTCGGCCTATAAAACACCATTGTTTAGGCCATATGCATTTGCCCACATTTTTTAGGGCCTACTTGTATGAAAAATATTGGGTTGTGTAGATGGGTTTGTGACTAGAATGAAATGCAAACTAGATTCTGTGTAAGGAGAGGACACTCAGCAGCTGTTTTCACATCTGGACGCTGGAGCACTAGTGTGGGACACCAGAACACCCTTTTTATTAGGGGGCCCACACAGGTGCTCCAGTGTATACTATAGGGGGGTCTCCATCTGTGAAGCTTGTACAAGACAGGTAAAGTCTTGAAGCTTGACAACGGACAATAAAAATGCTACATCTTGGAACTCTGCCAAAATAGACAATTGTACCACACTTCCAAGCAATGTTTCCTATTTATAGTTCTGCCATCAAATCACTGTGTGCTAATTATACCATTTTTGTTTTACATAGGGGAGAAAAGACTCGGAGGACACCCCTCATCCGAGGAGACCACAGACCCCCCACCTCGGGAAGAAGGGGAAATCAGCCCCAACCCAAGAAGAGCAGGAGGAGGAAGAAGATGTGGTGGAAATTGGCACCACAACAGGTGAGTGTCTGCGACCACAGACTCAGGTAAGAGATGGATGCCGGCATATTGATAATACCTGTTTTTTTTGGTTATATCTCTTTTTAGGTGATCGTGATGTTGTGGATCCAGGGCATTTCACCTCTGAAAGTGCACAGATCCTGATTGGGGAGATCATGGGGTGTAATTTAGCTTTGGAAAACATCAAGAAAAACATCAATGATGTTATTCAAAAAAATAATAACATCATTGATGTTTTGGGGAGAGTTTAAAACCCCTCCAAATCCCTTTGTTTTTTTGTACGCTACAATGTTAAAAATGTTTTAGCGATTTTTAGAAAAGCCAAATTTTGAGGATGCACACAGTGTGCCAACATGTGCTATCTGCCATCATGGGAGATCAATGGACGCGTTTTGGGGGTGCAACCCCTTCCTCAATAATAAACTTGCTGAGAGGAAGGGGTTGCTCCCCCAAAACACGTCCCTTGATCCCCCATGATGGCAACTAGCACATGTTGACATTCGTAAATTGGTGTGCATCTTCAAAATTTGGCTTTTCCTGGGGTGACTTCACCCCATCTGAACGCAATATCAAACACAGTTCCTAAATACTCATGTCTGATATTGCCTAGTTTTACCATATGTGAACTTTGTAAGTTCAAGATTTGTGTCTTTCTTGTTGGTTTTACACATGCCTGTTTTATCTTAAATGGACATTTCTATTTTTGATAATGCCACCCCAAAAATGGTTATACAACAAACATGTTGGTTTGTTTTAAAAACCTTTTATAAATGCACATGTGATTGTGCAGGTATTAAAAAGATTGTTAATCAAGAATTTGTGGATTATTGTCTCAACACTACAACACTTTTGTGGTGATATAATTGCTGCTTTCTGTGACAATGGGTGTTATTTCCTAAGGGCAAATCCACTTTGCACTACAAGTGCAGTTTCAGTGCATTTTCAAGTGCACTTGTAGTGCAAAGTGTATTTGCCGTTAGTAAATAACAACCAACAGTGCTTTGTACAAAGTTACAAAATCACGCCATTTTCAGGACTCACCACATTTCGGTCAGGGTCAGCTAAAACAAATACAAGCAGTAAATGTCACCAAAGATTTGCTTAATTGTTTTTTTATTTGATCAAGGTTTCACAAATTGTTTGGCATATTGATGGCCCCCCTACCCGCAAAGAACTCAAGGTATCTTAGCCGGACATCACGAGCACTCAGGGAGGGCAAGCCAGGACGGCCACTTTCAAGCGCCGTCAGGGTTGTTTCATTTATAATTCCGGCCTCAGGCCCAACTGAGCCAGCATAGTTGGCAGAATGTTGCCGTAAAAAGTTATGTAGAACACAGCATGCCAGGATTATATGATTCAGTTTATACTCCGCCATATGGATGGGTGTAAGAAATAGGCGGAACCGGCTGGCCATGATTCCAAATGTGTTCTCCACCACTCTTCTGGCTCTGGCCAGCCGGTAATTAAAAACCCTTTGTTCCGGGGTGAGGGTCCTCATCGGGAATGGCCGCATAAGATGGTCCCCCAGCGCAAATGCTTCATCCGCAACGAAGACGAATGGGAGTCCTTCCACATTCTCTTCTGGAGGTGGCAAGTCCAAGCTGCCATTCTGGAGACGCCTGTAAAACTCCGTCTGGGCGATGAATCCACCATCGGACATCCGGCCATTCTTCCCCACGTCCACATACAGGAACTCGTAATTAGCCGACACCACCGCCAACATCACAATACTATTGAACCCCTTGTAATTATAATAGTACGACCCCGAGTTGGGTGGTGGGATGATGTGGACGTGCATCAATTGCCCCTCCGCAGTTAGGAAAGTCCCACCGCTGGGCAAAGTGGGAGGCCACAGTCTGCCATTCCTGTGGCGTGGAAGGAATCTGTTGAGGAAAACAAAAATAAATTAGTATTTTTGCACAAACATGGAAAGCAGATTAGACACAAACATTCTTGGCCAACATCCAGATAACATTTATTAAGGGGAATTTTACAACACCAAAGTATAAGGTACACCTATCATATTCCCCCTCCCCCCCTCTCATTGGCCATTTCTAACATTATGGGGAGGGGGGAATCTTGGACAGGTAACCCTCTCCACTCCATTGAGAGATGAATGCCTAAATAATGGGTATTACTTGGAACAGCCCCTCCTTAGTTACACTATTGGCAGACCACTGGACAGGTAAGAAGTGTCATAATACAAAGATATAAATACACACTGTACACATTTGAGCACATTTGGACATTCTGCTATTACCTAGCAAGATAATAATAGGATACAAAAACTTTAAACAGTACCATTTGAAAGTATTCAGGCAGGCCCTTGCACTACATGCTTTGGGGAATTCATCCATACATCTGACCACAAAAGAGGTGGGTATAGTGTGTATGGGTTTGGCAAAGTCAGCAGATAGATGATTGAGGATAGATAGAGAATTGGGATCAGCTGACTTAGCAGTTGGGGGGGAGGGAGGGTTAAAAATGATTTGGGGACACCACAAAAAAAGCCTTTGGCACTCTGCCTGAATTTAATGCACAAATCAGATTTCTAAACATTTTAGGGGTGTTTGGGGTAAAGCACTACTATGGAGCTGATAAAATACATTGTTAAGTGACTACATGATGTGAATATAGGGCAGGAGACCATGCTGGGGAGGTAAGTGAAGGCAAATATGTATGAAGGAGAAAAAAATAAAAATAAAATTCCAGCATGCATGAGGACAAAGGGGACATTCACAGCATATTACAATCATGGTAATTAGGGAATGAGGAAAGAAATACAATATATTATCAAACATTAAATACAATAAAATGTGATATTAAAGGATAAAAATCTTACCTTCATATACTCCTTCTGCAGGACCTGGATGATGGCAGAACAGGTCTCTGGGAGAATGATACCCAGAGTCTGGGGGGAGATGCCTGTCGAGAACTTCAAGTCCTGCAGGCTTCTCCCTGTCGCCAAGTACCGCAGGGTAGCGACTAGCCTATGCTCCGGAGTGATGGCTTGCCTCATGCAGGTATCTTGCCTGCTGATATAGGGGGTCAGTAAAGCCAACAAATGGTGAAATACGGGGTCCGTCATCCGGAGAAAGTTCCTGAAATCATCAGGATTATTCTCACGGATCTCACGGAGCAAAGGCATATGAGAGAACTGGTCACGCTGAAGCAACCAATTCTTGGTCCATGAACTCCTCCCCACCCTGTTCATGGACTGGACTTGTGTCAAGGTCAGGACCCCAACACCAAGCCCCCGCACAGCACGAACTCTACGAGGAGTACGTATACGCAACATGGCTAGAAAACGGTCTGCTGCTCAGAACGAAGTAACAGAACGCACTGAAGAACAGCAAGGCCTGTGAAGAGCGACCTGAAAAACAGCAACGAACGAACAAGAACACAATGACTAATCCAAGTCACACGTAGCTTGCTTGCACGCACTGAAGAGCAGATACAAACCCACAAGCACAAACTGAACCGCAGAAAACGATCTGAAAGCCACGAGTCTGAAAAAGCGCGAATCGTCTCTCACCATACTTTTACTAACACGAGATTAGCAAAAGGAGCCCAAAGGGTGCCGCGCTTGGTTCTGAAATGGCCTTTTCTAGTCTCGTCGTACGTGGTTGACGTCACCGCATTCTTGGCGATCGGAAATTCCGACAACTTTGTGCGACCATGTGTATGTAAAACAAGTTTGAGCCAACATCCGTCGGAAAAAATCCTAGGAATTTGTTGTCGGAATGTCCGATCAATGTCCGACTGTGTGTACGGGGCATTAGAATGCCTGAAGGCAGTCATTGGTTTTCGGCACCCATTTGCGGCTAGGCTCCCAAAAAGTCTCACACATGTGGTATCCCCATACTCAGGGAAAGCAGCAGAATAAATTTTGGGGTATAAATTCACATATACCCATGGCATGCGGGAGCAATATATCATTTAAGCGAAAGTATTTTTTTTTTGTCTTTCCAGAAACTTGTGGCAAAAAATATGTCATTGGGGGGGGGGTGTTGTGATACTTTGGCAAGTCGGGGCCCCAAAACTGTGATAGGTAGTGAGAAAGTGAAATGAGCAATTTACGCCTTTTGAAAGCCTGAAGGCGGTGATTGGTTTTCGGGGTCCTGTACGCAGTTAGGCTCCCAAAAACTCTCATACATGTGGTATCCCCATACTCGGGAGAAGCAGCAGAATGTATTTAGGGGTGTAATTCCATGTATACCCATGGCTTGTGTGAGCAATATTTCATTTAAATGACAACTTTTGTGTAAAAATTGAAAAAATAAAAAATGTGTTTTTTTTTTTCGAGAAACTATTGTCAAAAAAAAAATATTTCATGGGTTCAACATGCCTCTCAGCAAATGGCTTTGGGTGTCTACTTTCCAAAAAGTTGTCATTTGGGGAGTCGTGCTTTCTTGGCATTTCAGGGCCTTTGAAACTGTAATAGGTAGTGAGGAAGAGAAATTAGCAATTTACGCCCTTTGAAATCCTGAAGGCGGTGATTGGTTTTCGGCACCTGTACGCAGATAGGCTCCCAAAAAGTCTCACACATTTGGTATCCCCATACTCAGGAGAAGCAGCAGAACCTATGGCATGTGTGAGTAAAATATCATTTAATTGACAACTTTGTGTAAAAAAAAAAACAAAAAAACTTGTGATAAAAAATAAAAGATTCCATGGACTCCTTGGAGTTTCTACTTTCCAAAGAGCGGTAATTTGAGGGGGAAGGGGAAGGAGTTGTACTGCCCTGGCATTTTAGCACCTAATGAAATGTGCTAGCCTGTCAGATAGTAAAAGCTGTGTAAATTCCATATACCATAGTTTGTGTACGCTATAACTTTTGCGCAAACCAATCAATACACGCTTATTGGGATTTTTTTTACCAAAGACATGCGGTTGAATAAATTTTGGCCTAAAAGTATTGTGAAATTTGAGTTAAAGGGGAGGTCTGCAAAAATTTTTTTTTTAAAGTCAGCAGCTACAAATACTGCAGCTGCTGACTTTTAAAATATGGACACTTACCTGTCCAGGGTGCCCGCGATGTCGGCACCCGAAGCCAATCTGCTGCTCGGCTCTCGGGTGCTGCCGCCGTCATCTTCGGTAGGGGAATCAGGAAGTGAAGCCTTGCAACTCACTTCCCAGTTCCCTACTGTGCATGCGCGAGTCGCGCTGTGCAATCAGGATGATCTCTGCTGTCTCTGGGACCCATGCGTTTCCCAGCAGACAGCGGGGGGGGTGGGAAGAGGCGTAGACACTTGCGGGAGTCTATGCCCAGAAGTGGGTGCAACTACCTGTATTATAAAGGTTTCTGCACCCCCCTCCCCCCTGAAAGGTGCCAAATGTGACAACGGAGGGGGGGAGGGTTCTGAAAAGCAGAGGTTCCATTTTGTGTGAACATCCGCTTTAAATGGATATTTTCTATAAAAAAAGTAGAAAATATAGTTTTTTTTTTTTTTTTTTAATTCCAGTCTTTTTTAGTTTATATAGCAAAAAATAAAAATCCCAGTGGTGATCAAATGGCACCAAATGAAAGCTCTATTTGTGGGAAAAAGGAAATAAATTTTGTTTGGACACAGCGTTGCATGACTGGGCAATTACCAGTAAAAGTAGCACAGTGCCAAATAGCAAACACTAACCAAGGCTGTCACTAACAGCTGGTGGCTGCAGCTCTATACCTTGGTTAGATTCCTTGTATTCACTATATCACTGTACTAATTTAATTGTCATTTTTAAGTAACACTGTGACATATCTTTTAGGCACTTTACTGTTGCTATCTTTTAACCACTTTTAAAAACACACACACACACTATTGATGTAATAATATAATCTGAAGGGCACTATTCTAATCTTACTAGATGTGTCACAAATATCACATGGTCCTAAGTATTCAGACCCTTTGCTCAGTATTTAGTAGAAGCACCCTTTTGATCTAATACAGCCATGAGTCTTTTTGGGAAAGATGTAACAAGTTTTTCACACCTGGATTTGGGGATCCTTTTCCATTCCTCCTTGCAGATCCTCAAGGTTCTGTCCAGAACAAGGTCCAGAACAAGGTCCAGTTCTGTCAGGTTGGATGGTAAACGTTGGTGGACAGCCATTTTTAGGTCTCTCCAGAGATGCTCAATTGAGTTTAAGTCGGGGCTCTGGCTGGGCCAGTCAAGAACAGTCACGGAGTTGTTGTGAAGCCACTCCTTCGTTATTTTAGCTGTGTGCTTAGGGTCATTGTCTTGTTGGAAGGTAAACCTTCCTAAGAAGGTAAACCTAACGCTTAGAATTAAGGCCAAAAAGTTCCATCTTGGTCTCATCAGACCAAAGAATCTTATTTCTCACCATCTTGGAGTCCTTCGGGTGTTTTTTAGCAAACTCCATGTGGGCTTTCATACATCTTGCACTGAGGAGAGGCTTCCATCGGGCCACTCTGCCATAAAGCCCCGACTGGTGGAGGGCTGCAGTGGTGGTTGACTTTCTACAACTTTCACCCGACTGCATCTCTGGAGCTCAGCCACGGTGATCTTTGGGTTCTTCTTTACCTCTCTCACCAAGA
Source organism: Aquarana catesbeiana (assembly GCF_042186555.1). Taxonomy (NCBI): domain Eukaryota; kingdom Metazoa; phylum Chordata; class Amphibia; order Anura; family Ranidae; genus Aquarana; species Aquarana catesbeiana. Next base: position 166,780,376 of record NC_133334.1, on the reverse strand, counting down.
CTCTTCTCCCCTGGTAGCTCAGTTTGGCTGGACGGCCAGCTCTAGGAAGGGTTCTGGTCATCACAAATGTCTTCCATTTAAAGATTATGGAGGCCACTGTGCTCTTAGAAACCTTAAGTGCAGCAGAAATATTTTTGTAACCTTGGCCAGATCTGTGCCTTGCCACAATTCTGTCTCTGAGCTCTTCAGGCAGTTCCTTTGACCTCATGATTCTCATTTGCTCTGACATGCACTGTGAGCTGTAAGGTCTTATATAGACAGCTGTGTGGCTTTCCTAATCAAGTCCAATCAGTATAATCAAACACAGCTGGACTCAGATGAAGGTGTAGAGCAATCTCAAGGATGATCAGAAGAAATGGACAGCACCTGAGTTAAATATATGAGTGTCACAACAAATGGCCTGAATACTTGGGACCATGTGATATTTCAGTTTTTCTTTTTTAATAAATCTGCAAAAATGTCAACAATTCTGTGTTTTTCTGTCAATATGGGGTGATGTGTGTACATTAATGAGGAAAAACAATGAACTTAAATGATTTTAGCAAATGGCTGCAATATAACAAAGAGTGAAAAATTTAAGGGGGTCTGAATACTTTCCGTCCCCACTGTATGTGTGTGATTATATACTTGTTCTTGATCTTATTTACTTTTTTAGGATTTCATCTGTTTGTCTCAAGATTAGATTTGAAATTTGTTTCAGTTTGCAAAAATATCAAAGTAGTCTGCTCAGGATTGCTGACCAGGGCCATAAATATATGTGAAAAGCTGCAACCCCAGCATACAAATATACACTATATTGTCAAAAGTATTGTGATGCCTGCCTTTACATGCACATGAACTTTAATGGCATTAATGACTGGGGTCTTAGTCCGTAGGGTTCAGTGTTGAGTTGGCCCACCCTTTGCAGCTATACCAGCTTCAACTCTTCTGGGAAGGCTGTCCACAAGGTTTAGGAGTGTGTCTATGGGAATGTTTGACCATTCTTCCGGGAGCGTATATGTGAGGTCAGGCACTGATGTTGGATGAGAAGACCTGGCTCGCAGTCTTCGCTCTAATTCATCCTAAAGGTGTTCTATAAGGTTGAGGTCAGGACTCTGTGCAGGCCAGTCAAGTTCCTCCACCCCAAACTCACTCATCCATGTCTTTATGGACCTTGCTTTGTGCACTGGTGCACAGTCATGTTGGAACAGTAAGGGGCCATCCCCAAACTGTTCCCACTAAGTTGGGAGCATGAAATTGTCCAAAATATCTTGATATGCTGACGCCTTAATCGTTCCCATCACTGGAACTAAGGGGCCAAGGGGCCTTCTGACAGAGAAATGTGATTCCTCACTCCAGAGAACACATCTCCACTGCTCCAGAGTCCAGTGGCGGTGTGCTTTACACCACTGCATCTGATGCTTTGCATTGCACTTGGTGATGTAAGGCTTGGATGCAGCTGCTCGACCATGGAAACCCATTCCATAAAGCTCTCGATGCGCTGTTGTTGTGCTATTCTAAAGGCCACATGAAGTTTGGAGGTCTGTAGGTATTGACAGTTCTCCATACAGCTGGTAATGCAAGATTTGTCAGCTCTACCCCCTCCTCCTCCTCCACTGAATTGTCCTGTGAACCTCAAGTACCCCCTAAGCGTTCAAAGGGCTATTCAATGAGTAAAGCTAAAAGGTGCCATGCAGTGCTTCAGCTGGTGTGTCTAGGGGACAGGAACCACACTGGAGCAGAGATTCTTGCAGCTCCGCATGGACAGGCCCAGAGGTGGTTCACACCACGCCGGCTGGAGCCAGGAATGGTGGTGTGTGATAATGGCACAAACCTCCTGTCCGCCCTTAGACAGTGAAAGTTGACACATGTGCCATGCCTGGCACATGTCCTCAATTTGGTGGTGCAGCATTCCTAAATAGGTACCCAGGGTTGGAAGATCTACTAAAGCAGGCCAGAAGAGTTTGTAGCCATTTCAGGTGATCCTACACAGCCAGTGCTCGGTTGGCTGAAATTCAGAGAGAATTCCACCTGCCCATAAACCGTCTGATTTGTGACATGCCCACCAGGTGGAATTTGACTTTGGCGATGCTGCAGCAGCTGCACATGCAGCAGAGGGCCGTCATCAAGTATCTGTGTGAGTTTGGCACAATGACAGGCCCAGGCTTTTTTTCCCCCACACCAATGGCTGCTCATAAAGGATGCATGCACTGTACTGTAACCATTTGAGGTGGCCACAAGGATAGTGAGCCGTGACAATGCATGCATCAGTGACACAATCCCTGTTGTGTTCCTGCTGGAGCAGACTCTGAGTGGCATTATGCACAGGGCACTCAAGGCAGAGCAGCAGGAAGAAGAGGAGGACTTCCTTTCCTCTCAAGGCCTACTTTATACATACACCATTGTTCCTATGCCACAGAACACACAAGAGAAGAGAGAGGAGGAGGAGGATTCTGGCAGTTTCTGAGGCATTGAAGCAGAGGAAGACATACCTCAAACAGTAAGAGATGGTTTTGCATCCCCAGAACCCTTGGGAGTAGTACGTGGCTGGGAGGAAGCAGTTCCAGATACTGTAATCCTCAGTGACCCTGAGGAGTCTACTTCTCATACCTCTGCAAATTTGCGGTGAATTGGCTCCTTCATGTTTCAAAGCCTGTGAAAGGACTCAAGAATACGAGGTGTAAAGGAAAAGGATCACTATTGGTTGGCAACCCTCCTTAACCACCATTATAAGGGGAAAGTCTCAGAACTCATCCCGTCCTCACAGAGAATGCGGATGAAATCTCTTGAGGACACCTTAAAGAGGAGTTTATCAAACGCTTTCCCTGACTCTGGTAGGTTACAGTGTTGTGGAAAATGTAGTTTTGAGGCTTCTGTGGAGAGGAGCAGTGGAGAAGGCGGTGATGCATTTCTCAATTTTTTTGTCCTCGCCACCCAGGGCTATGAGCTTCCACATCCCATCGGCAGCATCTGCATCACATGGCGGACACTTATCTAGGGGCAAAAACAGAGATAGAGAGTTTTCCAGTCAACGACCCACTGGCTTACTGGGTCATGAGAATAGATCACTGACCAGAAATTGCCCAGTATGCTATTGATCTGCTGGGCTGCCCTCCATCCAGTGTGCTTTCCAAACAGGCATTCTGTGCTGCTGGAGGTTTTGTTACTGATCGTAGAACGCGTCTGTCCACAGACTCCGTGGACCGTCTGAAGTTTATCAAAATTAATCGGTCCTGGATTACCAGCAGCTATGAAGCCCCTGATACCGATTAAGTGTTTTTGGGATGTGGAATCTCTGCAGGACTTCTAGGCTGCCTAGTGTTGTGGGTGTTGATTTCATCTGGAAGAATGTTTTTGGTGTAGGTTTCACGGGCACAATTAACACCCAAAGACCAGTTTTTCTGCACCTGTTTGACAGGTGCATATCATTGCAATTTTTGACAAGCAAGGCCAATTCTTGCTTTCATCAAGAGTACCTCTATAGGGTTACGGTGTGAAGGCACCACCAACACCCAAAGACCAATTTTTCCGCACCTGTTACTTCTATCCAAAGTCTGTGGTAGAGATACCAAAATTTATCAAAAAAATCTCTAATCTTGTTCCCAGTGCACTACATTTTGGACTCATCCTACAGACTGGCTCCACAAGCCGTTGCTTACAAAATAAAGAAAGCTTGCAGGGAAAATGTCATTTTTTTGGCTTTATAAATGCAATTATTGCTGCAGCAGCTTCTATACACAGTACAGATGTGCCACTTTACAGGTAGGCTAAGGGGACACCCCAGTCGCTATATTGAAAGGAATTTTTCGTTTTTATGCTTTCACTTGAAGCATCAATAAATCATTGCTCATTTAAAAATGTTTTTTTACAAACTTCTTTTTCATTGATACATGTCCCCCAGAGCACTACCAGACCCCCATAACCATGGTATGCCCAATTACTTGCATATAAGCCTTCAAAATGGGCACTTTTGATTTTTCCTGTTTTTATCCCATAGACTTCAATGGGGTTCGTTATTCGGTTTCAAACTTTCGCGATGTTTGAAAGTTCTGGTGCGAACCGAAAAGGGGGTCATTCGGCCCATCCCTAGGATAGCACACTTTTAATTATTGTTTGGTTGGAGCTTGTTACACATCCTACTTGGAGTGGTGATTTAGATGCTGCTGTCCATTTTGATTTAATTGAGTTTTTATTGGATTTGTTTTACTTCGTTTTTTTGTCACTAAGGTTTACAGTTTTTTTGCAAGCGCACAAATATCATCTTGTGTTTAGTAACTAGTGCAGCTCTGCACAGAAACCAATTGGCTTCCATTTTTTTTTTGTTAAAGCTTAATTCCAGAGAATATCCCATTGCCTCTTGACAGATCAGGTGGGATTTTTTTTCCTCTGCTGTAAGCAAATTGGATAATGCCATGCTGGGGTTTTTCACCTTTCTCTGGATCAACTGTGGGTATAGGATTGTGTATATGGGATTGAATGATTTTTATTTATTTATTTATTTATTTTTTTATTGGTTGAACTAGATGGACTAGTGTCTTTTTTTTTTTTTAACCTGACCAACTGTGTAATAGAACAAGCTGACATTAGAAGCTGCAATAGATTTAGCATTCTCCAGTTTTAATAAATTAACCCCATTGAATCAAGAGGATGCCTTCATTAGTTCACTGGGAAGGGGATCCACAAAATCTTTGCCTCCTATTGAAAGAAAGATGATCATAAAATTCTTTCTAGGCACTGGGGTTTCTAAAAAGTTCTTTTTATTTCCATTAAGAAACCCAACCTGTCACATGGAATGTTGACAAACTACGGTACCTAAAAATCTCCATAATTACATTAAAGATGTATTTAAACAGCTAACCCCACTATATTGGCTTAGGCTTAACAGATGCATGCTGCTTTAACTAAACACATATCACTGTCACAGTCAAAATTCTAGGACTGGTTTTAGTTTCAATTTTCATGTCACTTGGTTTAGTTTTTTTCTTTGTTTTGTTCTAATATTGGTTCTTATTTCCACCGCTCACCAAAAGCTGTGAGTAACCCAAATACATGGTTATTTAGGGTGCTTGGACCTCTCCTGGGTTAGGCGCAAACCCCAAGGGTAATCCACCCATGTCTCTATACCCTCCTAGATGGCCACTTTTCTCTTGCTAGTTTATGGGTTGTCACATTTTGGTGTAACAACTTTGTCTATGATATCCGTTTATTGATTACGTCCTCGGTAAATCTTCACTCTCTTATTACGGGGCTGTGACCCCACTTTTGTGCTATTTAAACCTTTTGGTTTTGTATCTTTACAAAAACGCAATAAAATCTACTTAAACCAAAAAGTTCACTTATTTTGCTTAGTTTATAGTGGCAAACATGTATGTTGTTTGTATCACTAAATTAGATGCTATTAATGCATTACAACTAAAAATGTTACGATTTCCTATTGCAGAATTATAAAATCTAGATGTTCACTAATCTTTCCTAGAATGAGGACTATTGTAACTATCTGAATTGTAATGTGCTTTGTAAATGACAAAAAAAATTGATAGTAAAAACAGCAATTTATCATAAAATTAATTATCTAGCTCTTTGCGAAATGTCCCTTACTATTTCAATGTTGTAAAATATCTCTGACATTAATTACAATCAAATTACAGTAAAACCTTGGTTTGAGAGTAACTTGGTTTGAGAGCGTTTTGCAAGACAAGCAAAATTTTTTCATAAATTTTGACTTGATATACAAGCGATGTCTTGATATACAAGTAGCGTCAAGTCACAACTGAGTATAAAAGAAAAGAGAGGCGCCTCTAAGTGTGGCAGTGTGGTTACATTTAATGAAGGTACAACATTTAGCAACTCACATCCTCCCAACTCATCATTCTCCGCACCACCATCAACGTCATCCCTTCCATGCTGTGCTCCATGAGCTCTTCAAGCCTCGCTTTCAGATCGCTTTACTGCAGGGTAGTCTTCCCGGTTACAATTGCAGATTGACACCGGTGAGTGCCGGCGGTGTGGGGGATGGTCTATGAGGACCACTTTACCCCAGATGCCTGCATACTTAGATGTGCCCGTTTTAATCATCAACCATGTGAGTTGCTAAATTTTGTACCTTCATTCAATGTAACCATATTGCTACACTTAGAGATGCCTCTCTTCTCTTTTATACTCTGTATCTCCTGATGGATTTTGCTTCTAATCCCCTTGTGGAGGCTGACATTTGTAGATTGACATTTTATAGTTACACAACATTGCTATAATCTTTTTATATGGACTATAAATGGAAAGACCTATGAATAAATGGTCGTGGAAGGAATCATCTGAGTTTCCATTATTTCTTATGGGGAAATTTGCTTTGATATACAAGTGCTTTGGATTACAAGCATGTTTCCAGAACAAATTATGCTCACAATCCAAGGTTTTACTGTATTCAATTTTCTAAAAGATCCTCAGCATCAGTCACAGAACAAGAGATCTTTAGGCGTAAATAAACACAAAGTTTTCCTTTAAAACCCCAGAGTTAAATTTGGGGGTAAGTAACCGTATCAAGGTAATTGTATTCAGTGGTTTAAAGGGGACTAAAGAATATTTAAAACCAAAAAAAAAAAAAAAAAAATCATATTTGGTAGATTACAAGTCTTTGGTGTCATTAGTTTTCTTTTTTCAATTTCTTTCTCTATCCTGTCACTTTCTGTTTTAGGATGACAATGTACGTTGTACATTCTGTTCTAGGATTACAATTTTCTCTTATCATATTGTATGTATAGAGGAGCAATATTGTCATCCTAGGTTGCTCACTTCTGATTTAGACTAAAAAATACTTCTGTCTTTGCTCATCTCTATAACACATGGGGAGGTGCTCTGCAGTTCATAGGTATCATGGTATTTTGACATATTTAAAAGCTTGAGCAAACCTGGCATGGTGCTGACCAGGGTTTGCCTACATTTGCTCACCCCCCAACCTAAGCAGAGCTAATAAGACCCCTTGGGATTTCAGTACAGCAGAGGAACTGTTTTCAACTAATTTCCAAGAGGTTACAAGCTATATCTGTGCACTTTTTTGAACAGATATAACAAAATGCTTTTGAATGTAATATGGCAAAAGGGAACAGCTAACTATAGTAACTATAGTAATGGAGAATGTTTTTCTGATATAGTCCCATTCCTAATTTCCTGTGTTCAGATTTGTTAATTAACTAATTGATTAAAGAGTTGTTATATTTTCCTATGAATTGGTGAATGAAAGATCGAGTGCAAAAGCCTACCAGAATTATTTGCTCAGTTCCACCGTTAAAATGTTTTTACATCCTGCAGGTGGAAACAGACCAAAGGCTATAAAGACTTTTGTTTCCTCAACTCCCATGATATGGCTCATAACAACAAAAAGTAAACTTTAATGCATTTATTAAAAAAAATATATACATATATTTAGGTGTTTTAAAACTAATGAGTGAATGGTCCAAATTATTCTTAGACTTATTTGCAGGAACATGTGAAATAATTGTTATATGTTAATCAATTCTTCTTTATTTAATTTTTAATGTTAATGTTCACTCTTGCTTAGGTGCTTTTTATCCTGCAGTCCCTGTTCAACCCATTATCCTTCGATACCCAAACACTCTGGTATGTATTTTAATAGACTTTCAAAACCACCACTATTAATAGCTCTCACAGTGATTTCTATTGCTATGCCAATGGATGCATGCTATGGATGTGCCACTTTACAGGCAGACTAGACACTCTATTTAAATTATTTTTTTATTTTTTTTATTGTTACACTTTAAGCATTATTAAATTCCTTGCTTCTGAACAATTGTTTTTAAAATGTTTTTGCATTGATACATGTCCCGCAGGGTAGTACACGAAACCCCATACCCCTTTTATGGCCAATTACTTGCATATAAAAATTATAAATGGGTATCATAAAGCCCAACATACAAGACTGTCAAAGCATGCTGGCATTGTTGGACTTGTTCTACAGTATCTCTATGCTAGAGATAATATATGATCTCAATTTTTTCTCAAAAGTAATTTGTGAATGAAAAGTCCTTAATGAAGACACTGAATTGGTAAATATGCATTTTAAAACATGTTTAGAGATCTGGAAGTGCTGGAACTATTTGTCACAACATAGTGATGTCTCCCTTGCATCATATTTGTTGCATAAAATACTTTAGGTTCATCATATTTTAATAGTAATTAAAAAGATATTTTTAAGGAATTTGATGGTAACAACTAGGCTGTTGCGAAACTGATTTGACTTGAACTAAAATTTTAATGTTTACACTGAAATGTTTAGGCAAAAAAAAATGAAAAAAAATTGAGAATGATTTAATATATAAAATCATAACAAGTTCAGTTTTATAACAATATGCAGTATATACAAAAAGCAGATAGTATACAATATAGTTAAAAAAAAGGGGTGGTTGGGGGGGGGGGGGGTATATATAGGGCACGTCCCTTGGCAGTCCCTAGATGTTTTATTTGAGATATGGAGTTAGGTCTTTCATAAAGTGTTTACTCTCCACCTCAACCAATATGGCCTGAATCCCTGAAAAAGCTGCCCCAGTAATAAAAACATAAAAAAAATATGACCTATATATATTCCAGATAGATTCCAAACATAAAAGTAGCAGTATCAAAATGGTCAGGTCCCTACTGAATCCAGCATACAGGCAGTATATCAGCAGACAATGACAGCACTAAATGGATAGCCATTCTCTTACTGAAACAATTAAAAAAAAAAGTTGTTTTTTGCCAAAGTCTCTATCTTGTTCCCCAGGAAATAAGGATTACTAATAGATCTTGTTTTATCAACAGTTAGTTTGTTCAGTATATAGTCAAATTAATTTTCTTTTTCTGTTCTTTTTATATTATATTATGTATTGGACTGCCTTAGGACACAGTCACCTGGACTTGGCAAGGATATACAGTGTAAGCATCAAATATGGAAATAAATGATTAATCAATTAACCTTGTAATATGTAAGAAGGGAATTTTAGTAGTAATATTAACAGTGAGCGTGCTGCTTCTATTATTTTTGATGGGCTTTTATTACCTTCAAACAAGTCTTGTATTTTTTAGTCTATAGGCCCAAAGTCTATTGAGATGCAAAATCTGCTTGAAGCAGTTCAAATGGGTGGTCTACTGCATGTAAAATTCACCTGTCAATGAATAGTGAATGTTCTCAGAAGCATCTCAAACTGATGTTAAATTAAAGCCATCAACACAAGCCCAAAGTGTATTTGTTGTACATAATTTACTTTACGTTCACAATAATAACTGCTCATTGATTGCTAGGTTACTAATACGTATTTATTTCCTATGACTCCATGTATTGGCCACATTGCTGTATTTTTCTTATTTGCACTATTCTGTATAAAAAAAAATTCAACCTGGAGAGAATATACCCATTATTTGTGTTTGTCCTAATTTGCACAGAATGTACATGCAGTTTCACAGGCTGAATAGCTCTGTGATTTTCTTTATAAATACAGCCATTCACCAACTAACCTGCAAAATGTAATGTATACCAAAGAATTTCTCAGAAAACTATAAGGTTTCTTATAGAAATTCAATCCCCCATACAACTTGTGCTGCCACGTTTGTGCTGCACAGCATGCTTCCAGCACAAACAACCCTGACACTGACCCTAGCAGCAGTCAATGTCAGGGTCAATGTTGGGTTTAGTGTCAGGGTCAGTGTTATGATCAAAGGTCAGAGTCAGTGTCACTGTGTTTCAGGTAAGATAACAGAAAAGTGTTTTTATATATGTCTTAGTGTCTTTTAAGTAGGATAAAAAAGCAAAAGTTGCACAGTTGTTTTTAGGCTCTACTACAGGTACAAACAACAAATAATTTACACATATGTGAAAAAAGCTGCACAAACAACTCTGAAACTGATAGAAGTCAGCGTTCGGGTCCAGGTCAGGGTCAAAGATCAGTGTCATGGTCAAAGGTAAGGGTCAGCTTCAATGTATTTTAGGTAGGATTAAAGAAGTGTTTTATATAGTGTCAGTGCCAGTTGATGTCAGTGTGTTTTAAGTAGGACAAAAGCAGCAATGGATACAAACAAAAATATTATACACATGTGTGGTACAGTTGCAGGGAGCATACGTTTTGGTGTATGTTCTGTGGTGGTGGGTTATTGTAATGGCAAAAAATATACAGTTAAATTTAAAAAATATATATATATTTTTTTTACTATTTTGTGTCAGTTTTACTTTGAAAAAAAATCCGGAGATAGCCATTGCCATTTACCACCAAATAAAAGCCCTATTTGTCCTGAAAAAAACAAGGTATAATTCCCTTGGATACACTAAGCAGTTTTACTAACACATGCCAACATTTTGATTTGTTTGGACCCTCATAATTAGGAGGTTAAAGTGGAAGTAAACTTCCAACATAAAATTGTACCTATAGGTAAGCCTATAATAAGGCTTACCTATAGGTAGTGTAAATATCTTCTAAATGTGCAACATTTAGGAGATATTTACATGTTTATTGTACATGCAGCCTGTGACATCACTGGCGCATGCACTTTGAAGGAACGGCCAGCCATGCCGCTCCTTCAGAGCCCTGTGCCGTGAACGACGGCTCCCGCCCGCATGTGCGGGTGTGACGTCATCATTGCTCCGGCCACTCACAGAGCCGGAGTCGATGGCTGAAGATGAAAGCTGCCTCCAGCGATGACATTGCATCGCTGGAATGCTTTGTTTTCAGCAAAGTTTCACATAATGTGCTTTTATGAAATGCATACTAGCACATTATGGCTTTACCTTGCAGGTAAGAAAAAAAAAAAAAAAGGTCCAGCGGTTTAATAATAAAATCATTGAAGTCACTGAATTGTCTTCAAATGGGCGTTCCGGCCGCGTTTTGTTTTTTTTTAAAGTCAGCAGCTATAAACACTGTAGCTGCTGACTTTCAATAAGGACACTTACCTGTCCAGCGAGCCCGTGATGTCGGCCCCCCCGAGGCCGATCCGTCCATCGGATCGACTGCCGGCGCCACCATCGTAACGAAGGGAAAAAGGCAGTGGAGCCTCACAGTTTCCTACTGCGCATGCGCGAGTCACGTGGCGCTTTGCGAATGGCCCTGTTGTTTTCTGGGACACACACATGTCCCAGAAGGCAACGGGGCCGCTCGTCGAAGAGGAGGAAGCGCCGTGGAGTAGGAAGAGGCAGATTAGGAAGACTGCCTAGCAACAGGGGTTTCTGGTAAGTTAATTTTTTTTTTTTTTCAAATGTTTTTTTTTTAAAGAATATTAATGCTTTTTTTTATTTTAGGGTGACCTTCCACTTTAAATCAATGGTAGCAGCACTTGGGGGATTAACATCCCTCCCCATGCAATTCCAATAAAAGTGTCAAAATTCCAGTTTGCACACAGAATGGCAGCACTTCTACATGACCCAATCTGTACTTGTTTGATTATGAATAGGGTTAAATAAAATTGGCTGATTTCACCACACTGCAATTTCAGCAAGATAATCAGATTTCCAGTAAAATTTCCGATTTTTTTGTTTGGAGATACCTTGTCTGTCCAACTTTCCTTTCCATGCAGTCTAAGATGAGGTATGCTAGACCTCAGCATTTACCCAAGTAAACACCCTATTATGTTGCACACCCTAGCTGCTGTTCTAAATTTTTTCTACCATTCTGTTAGTTTGTTATGCCACCTGTTTTCTTTATAGTGCATGATTTGTTGTCCTCCACATGGTTATTTGTTCCCTGATTGCCTCAGTGACTAATAAACCCAGAAGCCACACGCATGTATTCTGTTCTGGAATGATAGTTGTGATTCCTCAGCTATTGTGGGGGGAAGAAGTGACATTGGGGTTCTAATAGACCCCTGATGCCTCCATAAAATGAACCTATAACCTACCTATGCTATCACATAGAGGGCTTCTTAGTCCCTATGTAATAACAATAAAGTCAAATTTATTCTGCAAGGCCTCCACTTTCAAAAAACATTGAGAAGAGGAGCTTAAGGGGGAGATATGATCAACATGTATAAATACATAAGTGGTCCATATAGGGAACTCGGTGTAGAGTTTTTCACCTTAAGGTCATCACAGGGAACAAGGAGGCACTCGTTACATCTGGAGGAAAAGAGATTTATTCTCCAAATATGGAATGGCTTCTTCACAGTAATGCCCTGTACGCATGGTCGGATTTTCCGACAGAAAATGTGTGATAGGACCTTGCTGTCGGAAATTCCGACCGTGTGTGGGCTCCATCACACATTTTCCATCGGAATTTCCGACACACAAAGTTTGAGAGCAGGCTATAAAATTTTCCGACAACAAAATCCGTTGTCGGAAATTCCGATCGTGTGTTTACAAATCCGACGCACAAAGTGCCACGCATGCTCAGAATAAATTAAGAGACGAAAGCTATTGGCTATTGCCCCGTTTATAGTCCCGACGTACGTGTTTTACGTCACTGCGTTTAGAACGATCGGATTTTCTGACAACTTTGTGTGACCGTGTGTATGAAAGACAAGTTTGAGCCAACATCCGTCGGAAAAAATCCATGGATTTTGTTGTCGGAATGTCCGATCAATGTCCGATCGTGTGTATGGGGCATTATGCCCCGTACACACGGTCGGATTCTCCGACGGAAAATGTGCGATCGGAGCGTGTTGTCGGACATTCCGACCGTGTGTGGGCTCCATCGGACATTTTCCATCAGATTGATGACACACAAAGTTTGAGAGCAGGCTATACAATTTTCCGACAACAAAATCCGATCGCGTCAATTCCGACCGTGTGTGGCCAGTTCTGACGCACAAAGTGCCACGCATGCTCAGAAGAAATTCTGAGATGGAACAGCTCGGTCTGGTAAAATTAGCGTTCGCAATGGATACAGCACTTTCGTCACACTGCAATGTAAAAAATGGTTTAATACAGCACACTCTCTTCTTCTTTATAATGTGAGAAGAATGAAGTAGTTTTGCTGCTCATATTCACACAGACTTCTCACAAACTTCTTTCTTTATAATTTATCATGATTCCCTCAATATATATATATATATATATATATATATATATATATTTTTTTTTTTTTTTTAAAGGCTGTTTTTTTTTTTTGGGGGGGGGTTTGTATTTTTTTCAAGGCTGATCTTTGTTATATTTTAGTTTTAGTTTTACTCCATAATATTTTTGTGTGTGTTTTGTTTGTCAAGTTACCACAACACCATTATTATCTTGTATTATTTAATCTCAAGAAGGTTGCTTGGTGTTGATGTCCCTTGTTAATTTCACATTGTATTTTTGAAATGTACCTGAATCCTCAAAAAACAAACTGTCCTTTTTTAAGGAAAACACACATAGGCGAATATAATTGAAACAAAAAATCCTTTATTAAGGGCTCAGAACCAAACAAAGAGGGAGGCAACGCTGGAGAAACATCAGAAATTGGCGAAGCCTTGGACCCCCAGGGCAGACATCAAATCTTTTCATGCAAAATTGGTGGCCTGAGGAGTCCATATCTAAGGGAGTGCAGTCTGGTCCAGAAGTCCCAGAGATCATGAAAGCAGCAGATGAAATCTGTGTCCCCAGGCTGTGGTACTACAAGAGGCTGCATCTTTTGCCAGACCAGACTGGACCCAGGGTCATCATTCTCTGGTCTTCTTTCCACGCTTCCTTCCACGCTATGGCTCTGGTGTTGGAGATATGGCAGGAGGAGGAGTAGGACCTGGAGGAGGAGGAGGAGTAGTAGGACCTGGAGGAGGAGCTGGAGGAGTAGGACCTGGAGGAGGAGGAGGACTATGTGTGAGGTTACAAATGTGGGTAGCACATGTTATTTAGCCCCTCATCCCCTTATTGAGAGCTTCCAAAATTAAGGACTCACACAGGAGTCGTTGGCCCTCCTCTATCTGCAGCATTTTGCAGGCAGTTATGCCAGAAAAGTCCTCCTCCACACTGTGGGGGCTTCTCAGGACCTCTGTAGCCTTCCACAAGAGGCCAATGGCAGCCTCCTCCAGGTTACTCCTCTTCCTGCCACTTTGTCTTTGAATGTGTAGGGGAGGGACCTGGGTATCAGGCAGCCTGAGACTTCCCTGTGTATGAAAAAGGGACATGGTGGTAGTTTTTGCATCATCAATCACAATCATAAATTAGTACTCCAAACTAACATCTATTTAACATCATTGATTGGACAACCAGAAATATTTAGAAGAATGCTATACCTGGCTCAAGCTGGGCTCCTCCACATGTTGCTGCCTGGAAGGCCCAGGTTGGGCGTCAGAAGCCTCAGCTGGGGGGGAAGGAAGCGTGGAAGGAAGACTGGAGAGTGCTGGCCTGGGTTCAGTCTGACTTGCCAGAAAATGCAGCCTGTCATAGTACCACAGCCTGGGGACATAAATGTCATCTGCAGCTCCGGATCTCTGGGAATCCTGGACCTTCTTGTGCTCCCTTAGATAAGTGCTCCTCAGGCCACCAATTAGGATCTTCAAATAGGTGATATCTGCCGTGGGGATCACCGTCTTCACAAATTCCAGCAATTGATCCAGTGCTGCCTTCCTCTTTGTTTGGTTCTTATAATCAAGGTGGTTTTTCTGCCACAGACAGGACAGCTCGCTGAACATATCAATGAAGATTGCCATAAAGTCCTTATCTTTCAAGATATCCATTTTCACTGCAAGACACAACACAAGACAAACCCTAATGTCAGCCTAAAGTCTTCTAAACTTGTGCAAATACAGGCCTCAATCTAGAAGCAGTATAGGCCCAATGTTAAATCTTACCTTCGTTATCACGATCGGCGCCTCCGTTACTCCTTCCTCCGCTCACAGATCGTACGTACTACGCACGCGTGTTACGCTTTATAGACACTGCGCATGCGTGAAACTCCGCCCACCCCTGACGTTCTTTCTAGTCTATTCCCCGTCCCTTCTTGTTCGGCACAGTGGGGAAGAGCACATGGCGGAGTCAGAGCAGGTGTCTGATATTTACACCAATGAGGAGGAGGAGGAGGAGGAGGAAAGCCCAGAGGCAGAAACGTCACGATCCAGAAGGAGACGATTTAAGGCATCAAATATGTCCTTTGGGGAGATGTTGGAGATGGTCGACATCCTGAAGAAGGCCGACTATGATGGAAAGTATGGACCTTACCCCAACCCCAATGTCCGAAAGGCCAAGATCATGGCAAAAGTGGTCAAAAGTCTCCACCGGAATTTCGGGGTACGTTGATCGAAAGATCAGCCCAGGAAACGGTGGTCGGACCTAAAATTAAGAGAGCACGAGCAGTACAGAAAGATCCGGAGAGTGCTTCAAAAAAGTAAGTAGTTGTGCTGTGTTCCTAGTCTTTTTGTGTTTATTACGTTTGTGCTGCTCCGTGTGCTTTTCTTAACTGTTTTCCAGTTTAAAATGTCAACTTTCATGTTCATGGGCACATTATTCGTTTGTATCAAACATTTTTCTTTCGGCCTATAAAACACCATTGCTTTGCCCATATGCATTTGCCCACATTTTTTAGGGCCTACTTGTCTGAAAATAATTTGGTTGTGTAGATGTATTTGTTACTAGAATGAAATGCAAACTAGATTCTGTGTAAGGAGAGGACACTCAGCAGCTGTTTACACATCTGGACGCTGGAGCACTAGTGTGGGTCACAAGAACACCCTTTTTATTAGGGGGCCCACACAGGTGCTCCAGTGTATACTACAGGGGTGTCTCCATCTGTGAAGCTTGTACAAAACAGGTAAAGTATTGAAGCTTGACAAAGGACACTAAAAATTCTACATCTTGGAACTCTGCCAAAACAGACAATTGTACCCCACTTCCAAGCAATGTTTCATATTTATAGTTCTTCCCTCAAATATCTGTGTGCTAAGTATACAATTTTTTTTTTACATAGGGGAGAAAAGACTCGGAGGACACCCCTCATCCGGAGAGACCAGAGACCCCCCACCTCTGGAAGAAGGGGAAGTGCACCCAAGACAAACAGAGCAGGAGGAGGAAGACGTGGTGGAAATTGGCACCACAACAGGTGAGTGTCTGCGACCACAGGCTCGGGTAAGAGATGGATGCCGGCATATTTATAATACCTTTTTTTTTTGGTTTCTATCTTTTTAGGTGATCGTGATATTGTGGATCCAGATCCTTTCACCTCGGAAAATGCACAGATCCTGATTGGGGAGATCATGGGGTGTAATAGGGACTTGGAAAACATCCAGAAAAGCATCAATGATGTTCTTAAAAAAAATAAGAACATCATTGATGTTTTGGGGAGAGTTTAAAACCCCTCCAAATCCTATTGTTTTATGGTGTGTTACAAATTTTTTACATTTTTTGTCAAATTGGATAAAAGCCAAATTTTGAAGAGGCACACAGTGTGTCAACATGTGCTATCTGCCATCAAGAGAGATCAATGGACGCGTTTTGGGGGTGCAACCCCTTCCTCAATAATAAAGTAGCTGAGAGGAAGGGGTTGCTCCCCCAAAACACGTCCCTTGATCCCCCGTGATGGCAGGTCGCACATGTTGACGTTCGGCTATTTGTGTGCATCTTCAAAATTTGGCTTTTCCAGGGGTGACTTCACCCCATCTGAACGCAATATCAAACACAGTTTGTAAATACTCATGTCTGATATTGCCCTCAAGTTCTACCAAATGTGAACTTTGTAAGTTCAAGATTTGTGTTTTTCTTGTTGGTTTTAAACATGCCTGTTTTATCTTAAATGGACATTTCTACTTTTTCTAATGTGACCCCAAAAATTGTTATACAACAAACATGTTGGTTTGTTTTAAAAACCTTTTCTAAATGCACATGTGATTGTGCAGGTATTAAAAAGATTGTTAATCAAGAATGTGTGGATTATTGTCTCAATGCTACAATACTTTTGGGGTGCTCTAATTGCTGCTTTCTGTGACAATGGGTGTTATTTCCTAAGGGCAAATCCACTTTGCACTACAAGTGCAGTTTCAAGTGCACTTGTAGTGCAAAGTGTATTTGCCTTTAGTAAATAACACCCAACAGTGCTTTGTAAGGTTACACAATCACGCCATTTTCAGGACTCACCACATTTCTGTCAGGGTCAGCTAAAACAAACACAAGCAGTAAATGTCACCAAAGATTTGCTTATTTTGTTTTTCTTTTATTTGAAAAAGGTTTTACACATTGCCTGGCATATTGATAGCCCCATTACCTGCATAGAATTCAAGGTATCTTAGCCGGACATCACGGGCACTCAAGGGGGGCAAGCCAGGATGACTACTTTCAAGCGCCGTCAGGGTTGGTTCATTTTGAATTCCGGCCTCAGGCCCAACTGAGCCAGCATAGTTGGCAGAATGTTGCCATAAAAAGTTGTGTAGAACACAGCACGCCAGGATAATGTGATTCACTTTGTACTCCGCCATATGTATGGGTGTAAGAAATAGGCGGAACCAGCTGGCCATGATTCCAAACGTGTTCTCCACCACTCTTCTGGCTCTGGCCAGCCGGTAATTAAAAACCCTCTGGTCCGGGGTGAGGGTCCTCACCAGGAATGGCCGCATAAGATGGTCCCCCAGCGCAAAAGCTTCATCCGCAACAAAGACGAATGGGAGTCCTTCCACATTGTCTTCTGGAGGTGGCAAGTCCAAGCTACCATTCTGGAGATGCCTGTAGAACTCCATCTGGGCAATGACTCCACCATCTGACATCCGGCCATTTTTCCCCACGTCCACATACAGAAATTCATAAGTACCCGAAACCACCGCCAACATCACAATACTATTGAACCCCTTATAATTATAGTAGTACGACCCTGAGTTGGGTGGTGGGATGATGTGGACGTGTTTCCCATCAATTGCCCCTCCGCAGTTAGGAAAGTCCCACCGCTGGGCAAAGTGGGAGGCCACAGTCTGTCATTCCTGTGGCGTGGAAGGAAACTGTGGAGGAAAACAAAAAAAAAATTTGTCTTTTTGCACATAAACATAGAAAGCAGATTAGACACAAACATTCTTGGCCAACATCAAGATAACATTTATTTATGGGAATTTTTAAAGACCAAAGTATAAGGTACACCTATCATATCCCCCCCGCCATGGGCCATTTCTAACATTATAGGGGGGGAGCTCTTGGACAGGTAACCCTCTCCACTTCATTGAGAGATGAATGCCTAAATAATGTGTATTACTTGGAACAGCCCCTCCTTAGTTACACTATTGACACCCCACTGGACAGGTAAGAAGTGTCATAATACAAAGATATAAATACACATTGTACACATTTTAGCACATTTGGACATTCTTCTATTACCTATCAAGATAATAATAGGATACCCAAACTTTAAACAGTACCATTTGAAAGTATATAGGCAGGCCCTTGCACTACATGCTTTGGGGAATTCATCCATACATCTGACCACAAAAGAGATGGGTATAGTGTGTATGGGTTTGGCAAAGTCAGCAGATAGATGATTGATGATAGATAGAGAATTGGTATCAGCTGACTTAGCAGTTGGGGGGGAGGGAGGGTTCCAAATGATTTGGGGACCCCAAAAAAAAGCCTCTGGCACTCTGCCTGAATTTAAAGCACAAATCACATTTCAACACATTTTAGGGGTGTTTGGGGTAAAGCACTACTATGGTGCTGATAAAATACATTGTTAAGTGACTACATGAGGTGAATATAGGGCCAGGAGAGCATGCTGGGGAGGTAAGTGAAGGCAAATATGTATGAAGGAGCAAATAAATAATTACAAAAATATCAAGCATGCATGAGGACAAAGGGGACATTCACAGCATATTACAATCATGGTAATTAGGGAATGAGGAAAGAAATACAATATATTAGCAAACATTATATACAATAAAATGTTATATTAAAGGATAAAAATCTTACCTTCTTATACTCCTTCTGCAGGACCTGTATGATGGCAGAACAGGTCTCTGAGATAATGATCCCCAGAGCCTGGGGGGAGATGCCTGTCG